>NW_026868746.1:0-15934 GCF_020745735.1 Hemiscyllium ocellatum
CCCGAAGCCTCAAAGTCGGTATGAGCAGTCAGGTTCACTCCCATCCCCGTTTGGACCACTTCCCGACTTAGGAAATTCACCAAATTCGGCCTGAAACTCAGAGGACAGTCCCCCCTCGAAGGCGTGACAGTCGGCGGAACCGCCGGATCAAATCCGGCTGAGCTACCCGGCTCGAAGCCTCAAAGTCGGTATGAGCTGTCAGGTTCACTCCCATCCCCGTTTGGACCACTTCCCGACTTAGGAAATTCACCAAATTCGGCCTGAACTCAGAGGACAGTCCCCCCTCGAAGGCGTGAAGTCGGCAGAACCGCCGGATCAAATCCGGCTGAGCTACCCGGCTTGGAAGCCCCAAAGTCGGTATGAGCTGTCAGGTTCACTCCCATCCCCGTTTGGACCACTTCCCAACTTAGGAAATTCACCAAATTCGGCCTGAACTCAGAGGACAGCACCCCCTCGAAGGCGTGACAGTCGGCAGAATCGCCGGATCAAATCCGGCTGAGCTACCCGCACCCGAAGCCTCAAAGTCGGTATGAGCTGTCAGGTTCACTCCCATCCCCGTTTGGACCACTTTCCGACTTAGGAAATTCACCAAATTCGGCCTGAACTTAGAGACAGTCCCCCCTCGAAGGCGTGACAGTCGGCGGAACCGCCGGATCAAATCCGGCTGAGCTACCCGGCTTGGAAGCCCCAAAGTCGGTATGAGCTGTCAGGTTCACTCCCATCCCCGTTTGGACCACTTCCCGACATAGGAAATTCACCAAATTCGGCCTGAACTCAGAGGCAGTCCCCCCTCGAAGGCGTGAAGTCGGCAGAACCGCCGGGTCAAATCCGGCTGTGCTACCCGGCCCCGAAGCCTCAAAGTCGGTATGAGCAGTCAGGTTCAGTCCCATCCCAGTTTGGGCCATTTCCCGACTTAGGAAATTCACCAAATTCGGCCTGAACTCAGAGGACAGCCCCCCTCGAAGGCGTGAAGTCGGCAGAATCGCCGGGTCAAATCCGGCTGAGCTACCCGCCCGAAGCCTCAAAGTCGGTATGAGCTGTCAGGTTCACTCCCATCCCCGTTTGGACCACTTCCCGACTTAGGAAATTCACCAAATTCGGCCGGAACTCAGAGGACAGTCCCCCCTCGAAGGCGTGACAGTCGGCGGAATCGCCGGGTCAGATCCGGCTGGGTTACCCGGCTTGGAAGCCTCAAAGTCGGTATGAGCTGTCAGGTGCACTCCCATCCCCGTTTGGACCACTTCCCGACTTAGGAAATTCACCAAATTCGGCCTGAACTCAGAGGACAGTCCCCGCTCGAAGGCGTGGACAGTCGGCAGAATCGCCGGATCAAATCCGGCTGAGCTACCCGCACTCGAAGCCTCAAAGTCGGTATGAGCTGTCAGGTTCACTCCCATCCCCGTTTGGACCACTTCCCGACTTAGGAAATTCGCCAAATTCGGCCTGAACTTATACAACAGTCCCCCCTCGAAGGCGTGACAGTCGGTAGAACCGCCGGATCAAATCCGGCTGAGCTACCCGGCTTGGAAGCCCCAAAGTCGGTATGAGCTGTCAGGTTCACTCCCATCCCCGTTTGGACCACTTCCCGACTTAGGAAATTCACCAAATTCGGCCTGAACTCAGAGGACAGGCCCCCCTCGAAGGCGTAGAAGTCGGCAGAACCGCCGGATCAAATCCGGCTGAGCTACCCGGCCCCGAAGCCTCAAAGTCGGTATGAGCAGTCAGGTTCAGTCCCATCCCAGTTTGGGCCATTTCCCGACTTAGGAAATTCGCCAAATTCGGCCTGAACTTATACAACAGTCCCCCCTCGAAGGCGTGACAGTCGGTAGAACCGCCGGGTCAAATCCGGCTGAGCTACCCGATTTGGAAGCCTTCAAGACAAAACCCATCCGGCAATGCCACTCAAAAAGGGCCCAAATTCAGAAACACCCCCTTCAAAAGGTACCACTTCCTCGGAGACACTACCGGGACACGCTCCGCTCGGCGAAAATTAAGCCCCCACCACTAACTGAAGCCAACCGCAGCCCCAACTTCAACGGAGAAATCAGTAACCAATTCAAAAATGCACTTGGTTACTGACTTCTACTGACTCAAAAATATTCTAAGTGTCGCTGGTTACTGATTTGTACTGACTAAAAAATATTTTAAGTGTCGCTGGTTACTGATTTGTACTGACTGAAAAATATTCTAAGTGTCAGTGGTTACTGATTTGTACTGCTTCAAAAATATTCTAAGTGTCAGTGGTTACTGATTTGTACTGACTGAAAAATTTTCTAACCGCCGGGTCAAATCCGGCCGGGCCAGCCGGCTTGGAAGCCTCAAGGTCGGTATGAGCTGTCAGATTCAACCCCATCACCATTTGGACCACTTCCCGACATAGGAAATTCACCAAATTCGGCCTGAACTCAGAGGGCAGGCCCCCCTCGAAGGCCAGGCATTCGGCAGAACCGCCGGGACAAATACGACTGTGCTACCCGGCCCCGAAGCCTCAAAGTCGGTATGAGCAGTTAGGTTCACTCCCAACCCCGTTTGGACCACGTCCCGACTTAGGAAATTCACCAAATTCGGCCTGAACTTAGACAACAGTCCCCCCTCGAAGGCGTGACAGTCGGCGGAACCGCCGGATCAAATCCGGCTGAGCTACCCGTCTTGGAAGCCCCAAAGTCGGTATGAGCTGTCAGGTTCACTCCCATCCCCGTTTGGACCACTTCCCGACTTAGGAAATTCACCAAATTCGGCCTGAACTCAGAGGGCAGGCCCCCCTCGAAGGCGTGACATTCGGCAGAACCGCCGGGTCAAATCCGGCTGTGCTACCCGGCCCCGAAGCCTCAAAGTCGGTATGAGCAGTCAGGTTCACTCCCATCCCAGTTTGGACCACTTCCCGACTTAGGAAATTCACCAAATTCGGCCTGAACTCAGAGGACAGCCCCCCCTCGAAGGCGTGGAAGTCGGCAGAATCGCCGGGTCAAATCCGGCTGAGCTACCCGGCCCCGAAGCCTCAAAGTCGGTATGAGCTGTCAGGTTCACTCCCATCCCCGTTTGGACCACTTCCCGACTTAGGAAATTCACCAAATTCGGCCGGAACTCAGAGGACAGTCCCCCCTCGAAGGCGTGACAGTCGGCGGAATCGCCGGGTCAGATCCGGCTGGGTTACCCGGCTTGGAAGCCTCAAAGTCGGTATGAGCTGTCAGGTGCACTCCCATCCCCGTTTGGACCACTTCCCGACTTAGGAAATTCACCAAATTCGGCCTGAACTCAGAGGACAGTCCCCGCTCGAAGGCGTGGAAGTCGGCAGAATCGCCGGGTCAAATCCGGCTGAGCTACCCGCACCCGAAGCCTCAAAGTCGGTATGAGCTGTCAGGTTCACTCCCATCCCCGTTTGGACCACTTCCCGACTTAGGAAATTCGCCAAATTCGGCCTGAACTTATACAACAGTCCCCCCTCGAAGGCGTGACAGTCGGTAGAACCGCCGGATCAAATCCGGCTGAGCTACCCGGCTTGGAAGCCCCAAAGTCGGTATGAGCTGTCAGGTTCACTCCCATCCCCGTTTGGACCACTTCCCGACTTAGGAAATTCGCCAAATTCGGCCTGAACTTATACAACAGTCCCCCCTCGAAGGCGTGACAGTCGGTAGAACCGCCGGATCAAATCCGGCTGAGCTACCCGGCTTGGAAGCCCCAAAGTCGGTATGAGCTGTCAGGTTCACTCCCATCCCCGTTTGGACCACTTCCCGACTTAGGAAATTCACCAAATTCGGCCTGAACTCAGAGGACAGGCCCCCCTCGAAGGCGTAGAAGTCGGCAGAACCGCCGGATCAAATCCGGCTGAGCTACCCGGCCCCGAAGCCTCAAAGTCGGTATGAGCAGTCAGGTTCAGTCCCATCCCAGTTTGGGCCATTTCCCGACTTAGGAAATTCGCCAAATTCGGCCTGAACTTATACAACAGTCCCCCCTCGAAGGCGTGACAGTCGGTAGAACCGCCGGGTCAAATCCGGCTGAGCTACCCGATTTGGAAGCCTTCAAGACAAAACCCATCCGGCAATGCCACTCAAAAAGGGCCCAAATTCAGAAACACCCCCTTCAAAAGGTACCACTTCCTCGGAGACACTACCGGGACACGCTCCGCTCGGCGAAAATTAAGCCCCCACCACTAACTGAAGCCAACCGCAGCCCCAACTTCAACGGAGAAATCAGTAACCAATTCAAAAATGCACTTGGTTACTGACTTCTACTGACTCAAAAATATTCTAAGTGTCGCTGGTTACTGATTTGTACTGACTAAAAATATTTTAAGTGTCGCTGGTTACTGATTTGTACTGCTTCAAAAATATTCTAAGTGTCAGTGGTTACTGATTTGTACTGACTGAAAAATTTTCTAACCGCCGGGTCAAATCCGGCCGGGCCAGCCGGCTTGGAAGCCTCAAGGTCGGTATGAGCTGTCAGATTCAACCCCATCACCATTTGGACCACTTCCCGACATAGGAAATTCACCAAATTCGGCCTGAACTCAGAGGGCAGGCCCCCCTCGAAGGCCAGGCATTCGGCAGAACCGCCGGGACAAATACGACTGTGCTACCCGGCCCCGAAGCCTCAAAGTCGGTATGAGCAGTTAGGTTCACTCCCAACCCCGTTTGGACCACGTCCCGACTTAGGAAATTCACCAAATTCGGCCTGAACTTAGACAACAGTCCCCCCTCGAAGGCGTGACAGTCGGCGGAACCGCCGGATCAAATCCGGCTGAGCTACCCGTCTTGGAAGCCCCAAAGTCGGTATGAGCTGTCAGGTTCACTCCCATCCCCGTTTGGACCACTTCCCGACTTAGGAAATTCACCAAATTCGGCCCGAACTTAGAGGAGAGTCCCCCCTCGAAGGCGTGACAGTCGGCGGAACCGCCGGATCAAATCCGGCTGAGCTACCCGGCTTGGAAGCCCCAAAGTCGGTATGAGCTGTCAGGTCCACTCCCATCCCCGTTTGGACCACTTCCCAACATAGGAAATTCACCAAATTCGGCCTGAACTCAGAGGGCAGGCCCCCCTCGAAGGCCAGGCATTCGGCAGAACCGCCGGGTCAAATCCGACTGTGCTACCCGGCCCCGAAGCCTCAAAGTCGGTATGAGCAGTCAGGTTCAGTCCCATCCCAGTTTGGGCCATTTCCCGACTTAGGAAATTCACCAAATTCGGCCTGAACTCAGAGGACAGCCCCCCCTCGAAGGCGTGGAAGTCGGCAGAATCGCCGGGTCAAATCCGGCTGAGCTACCCGGCCCCGAAGCCTCAAAGTCGGTAAGAGCTGTCAGGTTCACTCCCATCCCCGTTTGGACCACTTCCCGACTTAGGAAATTCACCAAATTCGGCCGGAACTCAGAGGACAGTCCCCCCTCGAAGGCGTGACAGTCGGCGGAATCGCCGGGTCAGATCCGGCTGGGTTACCCGGCTTGGAAGCCTCAAAGTCGGTATGAGCTGTCAGGTGCACTCCCATCCCCGTTTGGACCACTTCCCGACTTAGGAAATTCACCAAATTCGGCCTGAACTCAGAGGACAGTCCCCGCTCGAAGGCGTGGAAGTCGGCAGAATCGCCGGGTCAAATCCGGCTGAGCTACCCGCTCCGAAGCCTCAAAGTCGGTATGAGCTGTCAGGTTCACTCCCATCCCCGTTTGGACCACTTCCCGACTTAGGAAATTCGCCAAATTCGGCCTGAACTTATACAACAGTCCCCCCTCGAAGGCGTGACAGTCGGTAGAACCGCCGGATCAAATCCGGCTGAGCTACCCGGCTTGGAAGCCCCAAAGTCGGTATGAGCTGTCAGGTTCACTCCCATCCCCGTTTGGACCACTTCCCGACTTAGGAAATTCACCAAATTCGGCCTGAACTCAGAGGACAGGCCCCCCTCGAAGGCGTAGAAGTCGGCAGAACCGCCGGATCAAATCCGGCTGAGCTACCCGGCCCCGAAGCCTCAAAGTCGGTATGAGCAGTCAGGTTCAGTCCCATCCCAGTTTGGGCCATTTCCCGACTTAGGAAATTCGCCAAATTCGGCCTGAACTTATACAACAGTCCCCCCTCGAAGGCGTGACAGTCGGTAGAACCGCCGGGTCAAATCCGGCTGAGCTACCCGATTTGGAAGCCTTCAAGACAAAACCCATCCGGCAATGCCACTCAAAAAGGGCCCAAATTCAGAAACACCCCCTTCAAAAGGTACCACTTCCTCGGAGACACTACCGGGACACGCTCCGCTCGGCGAAAATTAAGCCCCCACCACTAACTGAAGCCAACCGCAGCCCCAACTTCAACGGAGAAATCAGTAACCAATTCAAAAATGCACTTGGTTACTGACTTCTACTGACTCAAAAATATTCTAAGTGTCGCTGGTTACTGATTTGTACTGACTAAAAAATATTTTAAGTGTCGCTGGTTACTGATTTGTACTGCTGAAAAATATTCTAAGTGTCAGTGGTTACTGATTTGTACTGACTGAAAAATTTTCTAACCGCCGGTTCAAATCCGGCCGGGCCAGCCGGCTTGGAAGCCTCAAGGTCGGTATGAGCTGTCAGATTCAACCCCATCACCATTTGGACCACTTCCCGACATAGGAAATTCACCAAATTCGGCCTGAACTCAGAGGGCAGGCCCCCCTCGAAGGCCAGGCATTCGGCAGAACCGCCGGGACAAATACGACTGTGCTACCCGGCCCCGAAGCCTCAAAGTCGGTATGAGCAGTTAGGTTCACTCCCAACCCCGTTTGGACCACGTCCCGACTTAGGAAATTCACCAAATTCGGCCTGAACTTAGACAACAGTCCCCCCTCGAAGGCGTGACAGTCGGCGGAACCGCCGGATCAAATCCGGCTGAGCTACCCGTCTTGGAAGCCCCAAAGTCGGTATGAGCTGTCAGGTTCACTCCCATCCCCGTTTGGACCACTTCCCGACTTAGGAAATTCACCAAATTCGGCCCGAACTTAGAGGAGAGTCCCCCCTCGAAGGCGTGACAGTCGGCGGAACCGCCGGATCAAATCCGGCTGAGCTACCCGGCTTGGAAGCCCCAAAGTCGGTATGAGCTGTCAGGTCCACTCCCATCCCCGTTTGGACCACTTCCCAACATAGGAAATTCACCAAATTCGGCCTGAACTCAGAGGGCAGGCCCCCCTCGAAGGCCAGGCATTCGGCAGAACCGCCGGGTCAAATCCGACTGTGCTACCCGGCCCCGAAGCCTCAAAGTCGGTATGAGCAGTCAGGTTCAGTCCCATCCCAGTTTGGGCCATTTCCCGACTTAGGAAATTCACCAAATTCGGCCTGAACTCAGAGGACAGCCCCCCCTCGAAGGCGTGGAAGTCGGCAGAATCGCCGGGTCAAATCCGGCTGAGCTACCCGGCCCCGAAGCCTCAAAGTCGGTAAGAGCTGTCAGGTTCACTCCCATCCCCGTTTGGACCACTTCCCGACTTAGGAAATTCACCAAATTCGGCCGGAACTCAGAGGACAGTCCCCCCTCGAAGGCGTGACAGTCGGCGGAATCGCCGGGTCAGATCCGGCTGGGTTACCCGGCTTGGAAGCCTCAAAGTCGGTATGAGCTGTCAGGTGCACTCCCATCCCCGTTTGGACCACTTCCCGACTTAGGAAATTAACCAAATTCGGCCTGAACTCAGAGGACAGTCCCCGCTCGAAGGCGTGGAAGTCGGCAGAATCGCCGGGTCAAATCCGGCTGAGCTACCCGCACCCGAAGCCTCAAAGTCGGTATGAGCTGTCAGGTTCACTCCCATCCCCGTTTGGACCACTTCCCGACTTAGGAAATTCGCCAAATTCGGCCTGAACTTATACAACAGTCCCCCCTCGAAGGCGTGACAGTCGGTAGAACCGCCGGATCAAATCCGGCTGAGCTACCCGGCTTGGAAGCCCCAAAGTCGGTATGAGCTGTCAGGTTCACTCCCATCCCCGTTTGGACCACTTCCCGACTTAGGAAATTCACCAAATTCGGCCTGAACTCAGAGGACAGGCCCCCCTCGAAGGCGTAGAAGTCGGCAGAACCGCCGGATCAAATCCGGCTGAGCTACCCGGCCCCGAAGCCTCAAAGTCGGTATGAGCAGTCAGGTTCAGTCCCATCCCAGTTTGGGCCATTTCCCGACTTAGGAAATTCGCCAAATTCGGCCTGAACTTATACAACAGTCCCCCCTCGAAGGCGTGACAGTCGGTAGAACCGCCGGGTCAAATCCGGCTGAGCTACCCGATTTGGAAGCCTTCAAGACAAAACCCATCCGGCAATGCCACTCAAAAAGGGCCCAAATTCAGAAACACCCCCTTCAAAAGGTACCACTTCCTCGGAGACACTACCGGGACACGCTCCGCTCGGCGAAAATTAAGCCCCCACCACTAACTGAAGCCAACCGCAGCCCCAACTTCAACGGAGAAATCAGTAACCAATTCAAAAATGCACTTGGTTACTGACTTCTACTGACTCAAAAATATTCTAAGTGTCGCTGGTTACTGATTTGTACTGACTAAAAAATATTTTAAGTGTCGCTGGTTACTGATTTGTACTGACTGAAAAATATTCTAAGTGTCAGTGGTTACTGATTTGTACTGCTTCAAAAATATTCTAAGTGTCAGTGGTTACTGATTTGTACTGACTGAAAAATTTTCTAACCGCCGGGTCAAATCCGGCCGGGCCAGCCGGCTTGGAAGCCTCAAGGTCGGTATGAGCTGTCAGATTCAACCCCATCACCATTTGGACCACTTCCCGACATAGGAAATTCACCAAATTCGGCCTGAACTCAGAGGGCAGGCCCCCCTCGAAGGCCAGGCATTCGGCAGAACCGCCGGGACAAATACGACTGTGCTACCCGGCCCCGAAGCCTCAAAGTCGGTATGAGCAGTTAGGTTCACTCCCAACCCCGTTTGGACCACGTCCCGACTTAGGAAATTCACCAAATTCGGCCTGAACTTAGACAACAGTCCCCCCTCGAAGGCGTGACAGTCGGCGGAACCGCCGGATCAAATCCGGCTGAGCTACCCGGCTTGGAAGCCCCAAAGTCGGTATGAGCTGTCAGGTCCACTCCCATCCCCGTTTGGACCACTTCCCGACATAGGAAATTCACCAAATTCGGCCTGAACTCAGAGGGCAGGCCCCCCTCGAAGGCCAGGCATTCGGCAGAACCGCCGGGTCAAATCCGACTGTGCTACCCGGCCCCGAAGCCTCAAAGTCGGTATGAGCAGTCAGGTTCAGTCCCATCCCAGTTTGGGCCATTTCCCGACTTAGGAAATTCACCAAATTCGGCCTGAACTCAGAGGACAGCCCCCCTCGAAGGCGTGGAAGTCGGCAGAATCGCCGGGTCAAATCCGGCTGAGCTACCCGGCCCCGAAGCCTCAAAGTCGGTATGAGCTGTCAGGTTCACTCCCATCCCCGTTTGGACCACTTCCCGACTTAGGAAATTCACCAAATTCGGCCTGAACTCAGAGGACAGTCCCCCCTCGAAGGCGTGACAGTCGGCGGAATCGCCGGGTCAAATCCGGCTGAGCTACCCGGCTTGGAAGCCTCAAAGTCGGTATGAGCTGTCAGGTTCACTCCCATCCCCGTTTGGACCACTTCCCGACTTAGGAAATTCACCAAATTCGGCCTGAACTCAGAGGACAGTCCCCCCTCGAAGGCGTGAACGTCGGCAGAATCGCCGGGTCAAATCCGGCTGAGCTACCCGCTCCGAAGCCTCAAAGTCGGTATGAGCTGTCAGGTTCACTCCCATCCCCGTTTGGACCACTTCCCGACTTAGGAAATTCGCCAAATTCGGCCTGAACTTATACAACAGTCCCCCCTCGAAGGCGTGACAGTCGGTAGAACCGCCGGATCAAATCCGGCTGAGCTACCCGGCTTGGAAGCCCCAAAGTCGGTATGAGCTGTCAGGTTCACTCCCATCCCCGTTTGGACCACTTCCCGACTTAGGAAATTCACCAAATTCGGCCTGAACTCAGAGGACAGGCCCCCCTCGAAGGCGTAGAAGTCGGCAGAACCGCCGGATCAAATCCGGCTGAGCTACCCGGCCCCGAAGCCTCAAAGTCGGTATGAGCAGTCAGGTTCAGTCCCATCCCAGTTTGGGCCATTTCCCGACTTAGGAAATTCGCCAAATTCGGCCTGAACTTATACAACAGTCCCCCCTCGAAGGCGTGACAGTCGGTAGAACCGCCGGGTCAAATCCGGCTGAGCTACCCGATTTGGAAGCCTTCAAGACAAAACCCATCCGGCAATGCCACTCAAAAAGGGCCCAAATTCAGAAACACCCCCTTCAAAAGGTACCACTTCCTCGGAGACACTACCGGGACACGCTCCGCTCGGCGAAAATTAAGCCCCCACCACTAACTGAAGCCAACCGCAGCCCCAACTTCAACGGAGAAATCAGTAACCAATTCAAAAATGCACTTGGTTACTGACTTCTACTGACTCAAAAATATTCTAAGTGTCGCTGGTTACTGATTTGTACTGACTAAAAAATATTTTAAGTGTCGCTGGTTACTGATTTGTACTGACTGAAAAATATTCTAAGTGTCAGTGGTTACTGATTTGTACTGCTTCAAAAATATTCTAAGTGTCAGTGGTTACTGATTTGTACTGACTGAAAAATTTTCTAACCGCCGGGTCAAATCCGGCCGGGCCAGCCGGCTTGGAAGCCTCAAGGTCGGTATGAGCTGTCAGATTCAACCCCATCACCATTTGGACCACTTCCCGACATAGGAAATTCACCAAATTCGGCCTGAACTCAGAGGGCAGGCCCCCCTCGAAGGCCAGGCATTCGGCAGAACCGCCGGGACAAATACGACTGTGCTACCCGGCCCCGAAGCCTCAAAGTCGGTATGAGCAGTTAGGTTCACTCCCAACCCCGTTTGGACCACGTCCCGACTTAGGAAATTCACCAAATTCGGCCTGAACTTAGACAACAGTCCCCCCTCGAAGGCGTGACAGTCGGCGGAACCGCCGGATCAAATCCGGCTGAGCTACCCGTCTTGGAAGCCCCAAAGTCGGTATGAGCTGTCAGGTTCACTCCCATCCCCGTTTGGACCACTTCCCGACTTAGGAAATTCACCAAATTCGGCCCGAACTTAGAGGAGAGTCCCCCCTCGAAGGCGTGACAGTCGGCGGAACCGCCGGATCAAATCCGGCTGAGCTACCCGGCTTGGAAGCCCCAAAGTCGGTATGAGCTGTCAGGTCCACTCCCATCCCCGTTTGGACCACTTCCCAACATAGGAAATTCACCAAATTCGGCCTGAACTCAGAGGGCAGGCCCCCCTCGAAGGCCAGGCATTCGGCAGAACCGCCGGGTCAAATCCGACTGTGCTACCCGGCCCCGAAGCCTCAAAGTCGGTATGAGCAGTCAGGTTCAGTCCCATCCCAGTTTGGGCCATTTCCCGACTTAGGAAATTCACCAAATTCGGCCTGAACTCAGAGGACAGCCCCCCCTCGAAGGCGTGGAAGTCGGCAGAATCGCCGGGTCAAATCCGGCTGAGCTACCCGGCCCCGAAGCCTCAAAGTCGGTAAGAGCTGTCAGGTTCACTCCCATCCCCGTTTGGACCACTTCCCGACTTAGGAAATTCACCAAATTCGGCCGGAACTCAGAGGACAGTCCCCCCTCGAAGGCGTGACAGTCGGCGGAATCGCCGGGTCAGATCCGGCTGGGTTACCCGGCTTGGAAGCCTCAAAGTCGGTATGAGCTGTCAGGTGCACTCCCATCCCCGTTTGGACCACTTCCCGACTTAGGAAATTAACCAAATTCGGCCTGAACTCAGAGGACAGTCCCCGCTCGAAGGCGTGGAAGTCGGCAGAATCGCCGGGTCAAATCCGGCTGAGCTACCCGCACCCGAAGCCTCAAAGTCGGTATGAGCTGTCAGGTTCACTCCCATCCCCGTTTGGACCACTTCCCGACTTAGGAAATTCGCCAAATTCGGCCTGAACTTATACAACAGTCCCCCCTCGAAGGCGTGACAGTCGGTAGAACCGCCGGATCAAATCCGGCTGAGCTACCCGGCTTGGAAGCCCCAAAGTCGGTATGAGCTGTCAGGTTCACTCCCATCCCCGTTTGGACCACTTCCCGACTTAGGAAATTCGCCAAATTCGGCCTGAACTTATACAACAGTCCCCCCTCGAAGGCGTGACAGTCGGTAGAACCGCCGGATCAAATCCGGCTGAGCTACCCGGCTTGGAAGCCCCAAAGTCGGTATGAGCTGTCAGGTTCACTCCCATCCCCGTTTGGACCACTTCCCGACTTAGGAAATTCACCAAATTCGGCCTGAACTCAGAGGACAGGCCCCCCTCGAAGGCGTAGAAGTCGGCAGAACCGCCGGATCAAATCCGGCTGAGCTACCCGGCCCCGAAGCCTCAAAGTCGGTATGAGCAGTCAGGTTCAGTCCCATCCCAGTTTGGGCCATTTCCCGACTTAGGAAATTCGCCAAATTCGGCCTGAACTTATACAACAGTCCCCCCTCGAAGGCGTGACAGTCGGTAGAACCGCCGGGTCAAATCCGGCTGAGCTACCCGATTTGGAAGCCTTCAAGACAAAACCCATCCGGCAATGCCACTCAAAAAGGGCCCAAATTCAGAAACACCCCCTTCAAAAGGTACCACTTCCTCGGAGACACTACCGGGACACGCTCCGCTCGGCGAAAATTAAGCCCCCACCACTAACTGAAGCCAACCGCAGCCCCAACTTCAACGGAGAAATCAGTAACCAATTCAAAAATGCACTTGGTTACTGACTTCTACTGACTCAAAAATATTCTAAGTGTCGCTGGTTACTGATTTGTACTGACTAAAAAATATTTTAAGTGTCGCTGGTTACTGATTTGTACTGACTGAAAAATATTCTAAGTGTCAGTGGTTACTGATTTGTACTGACTGAAAAATTTTCTAACCGCCGGGTCAAATCCGGCCGGGCCAGCCGGCTTGGAAGCCTCAAGGTCGGTATGAGCTGTCAGATTCAACCCCATCACCATTTGGACCACTTCCCGACATAGGAAATTCACCAAATTCGGCCTGAACTCAGAGGGCAGGCCCCCCTCGAAGGCCAGGCATTCGGCAGAACCGCCGGGACAAATACGACTGTGCTACCCGGCCCCGAAGCCTCAAAGTCGGTATGAGCAGTTAGGTTCACTCCCAACCCCGTTTGGACCACGTCCCGACTTAGGAAATTCACCAAATTCGGCCTGAACTTAGACAACAGTCCCCCCTCGAAGGCGTGACAGTCGGCGGAACCGCCGGATCAAATCCGGCTGAGCTACCCGTCTTGGAAGCCCCAAAGTCGGTATGAGCTGTCAGGTTCACTCCCATCCCCGTTTGGACCACTTCCCGACTTAGGAAATTCACCAAATTCGGCCCGAACTTAGAGGAGAGTCCCCCCTCGAAGGCGTGACAGTCGGCGGAACCGCCGGATCAAATCCGGCTGAGCTACCCGGCTTGGAAGCCCCAAAGTCGGTATGAGCTGTCAGGTCCACTCCCATCCCCGTTTGGACCACTTCCCAACATAGGAAATTCACCAAATTCGGCCTGAACTCAGAGGGCAGGCCCCCCTCGAAGGCCAGGCATTCGGCAGAACCGCCGGGTCAAATCCGACTGTGCTACCCGGCCCCGAAGCCTCAAAGTCGGTATGAGCAGTCAGGTTCAGTCCCATCCCAGTTTGGGCCATTTCCCGACTTAGGAAATTCACCAAATTCGGCCTGAACTCAGAGGACAGCCCCCCCTCGAAGGCGTGGAAGTCGGCAGAATCGCCGGGTCAAATCCGGCTGAGCTACCCGGCCCCGAAGCCTCAAAGTCGGTAAGAGCTGTCAGGTTCACTCCCATCCCCGTTTGGACCACTTCCCGACTTAGGAAATTCACCAAATTCGGCCGGAACTCAGAGGACAGTCCCCCCTCGAAGGCGTGACAGTCGGCGGAATCGCCGGGTCAGATCCGGCTGGGTTACCCGGCTTGGAAGCCTCAAAGTCGGTATGAGCTGTCAGGTGCACTCCCATCCCCGTTTGGACCACTTCCCGACTTAGGAAATTAACCAAATTCGGCCTGAACTCAGAGGACAGTCCCCGCTCGAAGGCGTGGAAGTCGGCAGAATCGCCGGGTCAAATCCGGCTGAGCTACCCGCACCCGAAGCCTCAAAGTCGGTATGAGCTGTCAGGTTCACTCCCATCCCCGTTTGGACCACTTCCCGACTTAGGAAATTCGCCAAATTCGGCCTGAACTTATACAACAGTCCCCCCTCGAAGGCGTGACAGTCGGTAGAACCGCCGGATCAAATCCGGCTGAGCTACCCGGCTTGGAAGCCCCAAAGTCGGTATGAGCTGTCAGGTTCACTCCCATCCCCGTTTGGACCACTTCCCGACTTAGGAAATTCGCCAAATTCGGCCTGAACTTATACAACAGTCCCCCCTCGAAGGCGTGACAGTCGGTAGAACCGCCGGATCAAATCCGGCTGAGCTACCCGGCTTGGAAGCCCCAAAGTCGGTATGAGCTGTCAGGTTCACTCCCATCCCCGTTTGGACCACTTCCCGACTTAGGAAATTCACCAAATTCGGCCTGAACTCAGAGGACAGGCCCCCCTCGAAGGCGTAGAAGTCGGCAGAACCGCCGGATCAAATCCGGCTGAGCTACCCGGCCCCGAAGCCTCAAAGTCGGTATGAGCAGTCAGGTTCAGTCCCATCCCAGTTTGGGCCATTTCCCGACTTAGGAAATTCGCCAAATTCGGCCTGAACTTATACAACAGTCCCCCCTCGAAGGCGTGACAGTCGGTAGAACCGCCGGGTCAAATCCGGCTGAGCTACCCGATTTGGAAGCCTTCAAGACAAAACCCATCCGGCAATGCCACTCAAAAAGGGCCCAAATTCAGAAACACCCCCTTCAAAAGGTACCACTTCCTCGGAGACACTACCGGGACACGCTCCGCTCGGCGAAAATTAAGCCCCCACCACTAACTGAAGCCAACCGCAGCCCCAACTTCAACGGAGAAATCAGTAACCAATTCAAAAATGCACTTGGTTACTGACTTCTACTGACTCAAAAATATTCTAAGTGTCGCTGGTTACTGATTTGTACTGACTAAAAAATATTTTAAGTGTCGCTGGTTACTGATTTGTACTGACTGAAAAATATTCTAAGTGTCAGTGGTTACTGATTTGTACTGCTTCAAAAATATTCTAAGTGTCAGTGGTTACTGATTTGTACTGACTGAAAAATTTTCTAACCGCCGGGTCAAATCCGGCCGGGCCAGCCGGCTTGGAAGCCTCAAGGTCGGTATGAGCTGTCAGATTCAACCCCATCACCATTTGGACCACTTCCCGACATAGGAAATTCACCAAATTCGGCCTGAACTCAGAGGGCAGGCCCCCCTCGAAGGCCAGGCATTCGGCAGAACCGCCGGGACAAATACGACTGTGCTACCCGGCCCCGAAGCCTCAAAGTCGGTATGAGCAGTTAGGTTCACTCCCAACCCCGTTTGGACCACGTCCCGACTTAGGAAATTCACCAAATTCGGCCTGAACTTAGACAACAGTCCCCCCTCGAAGGCGTGACAGTCGGCGGAACCGCCGGATCAAATCCGGCTGAGCTACCCGTCTTGGAAGCCCCAAAGTCGGTATGAGCTGTCAGGTTCACTCCCATCCCCGTTTGGACCACTTCCCGACTTAGGAAATTCACCAAATTCGGCCCGAACTTAGAGGAGAGTCCCCCCTCGAAGGCGTGACAGTCGGCGGAACCGCCGGATCAAATCCGGCTGAGCTACCCGGCTTGGAGCCCCAAAGTCGGTATGAGCTGTCAGGTCCACTCCCATCCCCGTTTGGACCACTTCCCAACATAGGAAATTCACCAAATTCGGCCTGAACTCAGAGGGCAGGCCCCCCTCGAAGGCCAGGCATTCGGCAGAACCGCCGGGACAAATCCGACTGTGCTACCCGGCCCCGAAGCCTCAAAGTCGGTATGAGCAGTCAGGT
>NW_026868747.1:0-15875 GCF_020745735.1 Hemiscyllium ocellatum
CCGCCCACGAAAAGTTCACACTGACTCTCCGAAGACTAACCACTCAGACCCATTGCCTGACATTTAACCCCGACTAATGAACCTAACACTATGCAATTTAGCATGGCCAATTCACCTAACCTGCACATCTTTAGACTGGGAGAAATCGGAGCATCCAGAGAGACCAATGCAAGACACGGGGAGAATGTCAAACTCCACAATTCCCTGAGGTGGAATTGAAGCTGGGTTTCTGGTGCTGTGACAGCAGTGCAAACCACTGATTCCAGTGTTAGTGTCAGTGCTTACTGATTTGTACTGCTTCAAAAATATTCTAAGTGTCAGTGCTTACTGATTTGTACTGCTTCAAAAATATTTTAAGTGTCGCTGGTTAATGATTTGTACTGACTGAAAAATATTCTAAGTGTCAGTGGTTACTGATTTGTACTGCTTCAAAAATATTCTAAGTGTCAGTGGTTACTGATTTGTACTGCTTCAAAAATATTCTAAGTGTCGCTGGTTACTGATTTGTACTGACTGAAAAATATTCTAAGTGTCAGTGGTTACTGATTTGTCTGCTTCTTCAAAAATATTCTAAGTGTCAGAGTTTACTGATTTGTACTGCTTCAAAAATGTTCTAAGTGTCCGTGGTTACAGATTTGTACTGCTTCAAAAATATTCCAAGTTTTGCTGGTTACTGATTTGTACTGACTGAAAAATATTCTATGTGTCAGTGGTTCCTGATTTGCACTGCTTCAAAAATATTCCAAGTGTCAGTGGTTACTGATTTGTACTGCTTTTAAAATTTTCTAAGTGTCAGTGCTTAGTGATTTGTACTGCTTCAAAAACATTCGAAGTGTCGCTGGTTACTGATTTGTACTGACTGAAAAATATTCCAAGTGTCAGGGTTACTGATTTGCACTGACTGAAAAACATTCTAAGTGTCAGTCGTTACTGATTTGTACTGATTCA
Source organism: Hemiscyllium ocellatum (assembly GCF_020745735.1). NCBI lineage: Eukaryota > Metazoa > Chordata > Chondrichthyes > Orectolobiformes > Hemiscylliidae > Hemiscyllium > Hemiscyllium ocellatum. Next base: position 949 of record NW_026868747.1, read on the forward strand.
AAAATATTCTAAGTGTCAGTCGTTACTGATTTGTACTGCTTCAAAAGTATTCTTAGTGTCAGTGGTTACTGATTTGTTCTGTTTTAAAAATTTTCGAAGTGTCAGAGTTTACTGATTTGTACTACTTCAAAAATATTCTAAGTGTCGCTGGTTACTGATTTGTTCTTACTGAAAGATATTCTAAGAGTCTGTGGTTACAGATTTGCACTGCTTCAAAAATATTCTAAGTGTCAGTGGTTACTGATTTGCACTGCTTCAAAAATATTCTAAGTGTCAGTCGTTACTGATTTGTACTGCTTCAAAAATATTCTAAGTGTCAGTGCTTAGTGATTTGTACTGCTTCAAAAATATTCTAAGTGTCGCTGCTTACGGATTTGTACAGACTGAAAAATATTCTAAGTGTCAGTGGCTACTGATTTGCACTGCTTCAAAAATATTCCAAGTGTCAGTCGTTACTGATTTGTACTGCTTCAAAAATATTCTCAGTGTCAGTGCTTAGTGATTTGTACTGCTTCAAAAACATTCGAAGTGTCGCTGGTTACTGATTTGTACTGACTGAAAAATATTCTAAGTGTCAGAGTTTACTGATTTGTACTGCTTCAAAATGTTCCAAGTGTCCGTGGTTACATATTTGTACTGCTTCAAAAATATTCCAAGTGTTGCTGGTTACTGATTTGTACTGACTGAAAGATATTCTAAGTGTCTGTGGTTACAGATTTGCACTGCTTCAAAAATATTCGAAGTGTCAGAGTTACTGATTTGTACTGCTTCAAAAATGTTCTAAGTGTCCGTGGTTACAGATTTGTACTGCTTCAAATATATTCCAAGCGTCGCTGGTTACTGATTTGTACTGACTGAAAAATATTCTAAGTGTCAGTGGTTACTGATTTGCACTGCTTCAAAAATATTCTAAGTGTCAGAGTTTACTGATTTGTACTGCTTCAAAAATATTCTAAGTGTCAGAGTTTACTGATTTGTACTGCTTCAAAAATGTTCTAAGTGTCCGTGGTTACATATTTGTACTGCTTCAAAAATATTCCAAGTGTTGCTGGTTACTGATTTGTACTGACTGAAAGATATTCTAAGTGTCAGTGGTTACTGATTTGTACTGCTTCAAAAATATTCTAAGTGTCAGTGGTTACTGGTTTTACTGACTGAAAAATATTCTAAGTGTCAGTGGTTATAGATTTCGTCTGCTTCAAAAATATTCTAAGTGTCAGAGTTTACTGATTTGTACTTCTTCAAAAATGTTCTAAGTGTCCGTGGTTACAGATTTGTACTGCTTCAAAAATATTCCAAGTTTTGCTGGTTACTGATTTGTACTGACTGAAAAATATTCTATGTGTCAGTGGTTCCTGATTTGCACTGCTTCAAAAATATTCCAAGTGTCAGTGGTTACTGATTTGTACTGCTTTTAAAAATTTTCTAAGTGTCAGTGCTTAGTGATTTGTACTCCTTCAAAAATATTCTAAGTGTCGTTGGTTACGATTTGTACTGACTGAAAAATATTCTAAGTGTCAGTGTTACTGATTTGTACTGCTTCAAAAATATTCTAAGTGTCAGTGCTTAGTGATTTGTACTGCTTCAAAAATATTCTAAGTGTCGCTGGTTACTGATTTGTACTGACTGAACAATATTCTAAGTGTCAGTGGTTACTGATTTGCACTGCTTCAAAAATATTCTAAGTGTCAGAGTTTACTGATTTGTACTGCTTCAAAAATGTTCTAAGTGTCCGTGGTTACATGATTTGTACTGCTACAAAAATATTCCAAGTGTTGCTGGTACTGATTTGCACTGACTGAAAAACATTCTAAGTGTCAGTCGTTACTGATTTGTACTGATTCAAAAATATTCTAAGTGTCAGTCGTTACTGATTTGTACTGCTTCAAAATATTCTTAGTGTCAGTGGTTACTGATTTGTTCTGTTTTAAAAATTTTCGAAGTGTCAGAGTTTACTGATTTGTACTACTTCAAAAATATTCTAAGTGTCGCTGGTTACTGATTTGTTCTTACTGAAAGATATTCTAAGAGTCTGTGGTTACAGATTTGCACTGCTTCAAAAATATTCTAAGTGTCAGTGGTTACTGATTTGCACTGCTTCAAAAATATTCTAAGTGTCAGTCGTTACTGATTTGTACTGCTTCAAAAATATTCTAAGTGTCAGTGCTTAGTGATTTGTACTGCTTCAAAAATATTCTAAGTGTCGCTGCTTACGGATTTGTACAGACTGAAAAATATTCTAAGTGTCAGTGCTACTGATTTGCACTGCTTCAAAAATATTCCAAGTGTCAGTCGTTACTGATTTGTACTGCTTCAAAAAATTCTCAGTGTCAGTGCTTAGTGATTTGTACTGCTTCAAAAACATTCGAAGTGTCGCGGTTACTGATTTGTACTGACTGAAAAATATTCTAAGTGTCAGAGTTTACTGATTTGTACTGCTTCAAAAATGTTCCAAGTGTCCGTGGTTACATATTTGTACTGCTTCAAAAATATTCCAAGTGTTGCTGGTTACTGATTTGTACTGACTGAAAGATATTCTAAGTGTCTGTGGTTACAGATTTGCACTGCTTCAAAAATATTCTAAGTGTCAGTGTTACTGATTTGTACTGCTGAAAAATATTCTAAGTGTCAGTCGTTACTGATTTGTACTGCTTCAAAAATATTCTAAGTTTAGATTAGATTAGACTACAGTGTGGAACAGCCCTTCGGCCCAACAAGTCCACACCGACCCGCCGAAGCTCAACCCACCCATACCACTTACCTAACACTACGGGCAATTTAGCTTGGCCAATTCACCTGACCCGCATATCTTTGGACTGTGGGAGGAAGCCGGAGCACCCGAGGAAACCCACGCAGACACGGGGAGAACGTCAAACTCCACACAGTCAGTCGCCTGAGTCGGAAATTGAACCCGGGTCTACAGCGCTGTGAAGCAGCAGTGCTAACCATGTGCCACCGTGCCGCCCACGAAAATTCACACTGACTCTCCGAAGACTAACCCACTCAGTACCCATTGCCTGACATTTAACCCCGACTAATGAACCTAACACATGGGCAATTTAGCATGGCCAATTTCACCTAACCTGCACATCTTAACTGGAATGAAAGCGGAGCATCCAGAGGAGACCAAGCAGACACGGGGAGAATGTCAAACTCCACAATTTCCTGAGGTGGGAATTGAAGCTGGGTTTCTGTGCTGTGAGGCAGCAGTGCAAACCACTGAGCCAGTGGTTAGTGTCAGTGCTTAGTGATTTGTACTCTTCAAAAATATTCTAAGTGTCAGTGCTTAGTGATTTGTACTGCTTCAAAAATATTCTAAGTGTCGCTGGTTAATGATTTGTACTGACTGAAAAATATTCTAAGTGTCAGTGTTTACTGATTTGCACTGCTTCAAAAATATTCCAAGTGTCAGTGGTTACTGATTTGTACTGCTTCAAAAATATTCTAAGTGTCGCTGTTACTGATTTGTACTGACTGAAAAATATCTAATTGTCATGGTTACTGATTTGTCTGCTTCAAAAATATTCTAAGTGTCAGAGTTTACTGATTTGTACTTCTTCAAAAATGTTCTAAGTGTCCGTGGTTACAGATTTGTACTGCTTCAAAAATATTCCAAGTTTTGCTGGTTACTGATTTGTACTGACTGAAAAATATTCTAAGTGTCAGTGGTTACTGATTTGCACTGCTTCAAAAATATTCCAAGTGTCAGTGGTTACTGATTTGTACTGCTTTTAAAATTTTCTAAGTGTCAGTGCTTAGTGATTTGTACTGCTTCAAAACATTCGAAGTGTCGCTGGTTACTGATTTGTACTGACTGAAAAATATTCCAAGTGTCAGTGGTTACTGATTTGCACTGACTGAAAAACATTCTAAGTGTCAGTCGTTACTGATTTGTACTGATTCAAAAATATTCTAAGTGTCAGTCGTTACTGATTTGTACTGCTTCAAAAGTATTCTTAGTGTCAGTGGTTACTGATTTGTTCTGTTTTAAAAATTTTCGAAGTGTCAGAGTTTACTGATTTGTACTACTTCAAAAATATTCTAAGTGTCGCTGGTTACTGATTTGTTCTTACTGAAAGATATTCTAAGAGTCTGTGGTTACAGATTTGCACTGCTTCAAAAATATTCTAAGTGTCAGTGGTTACTGATTTGCACTGCTTCAAAAATATTCTAAGTGTCAGTCGTTACTGATTTGTACTGCTTCAAAAATATTCTAAGTGTCAGTGCTTAGTGATTTGTACTGCTTCAAAAATATTCTAAGTGTCGCTGCTTACGGATTTGTACAGACTGAAAAATATTCTAAGTGTCAGTGGCTACTGATTTGCACTGCTTCAAAAATATTCCAAGTGTCAGTCGTTACTGATTTGTACTGCTTCAAAAATATTCTCAGTGTCAGTGCTTAGTGATTTGTACTGCTTCAAAAACATTCGAAGTGTCGCTGGTTACTGATTGTACTGACTGAAAAATATTCTAAGTGTCAGAGTTTACTGATTTGTACTGCTTCAAAAATGTTCCAAGTGTCCGTGGTTACATATTTGTACTGCTTCAAAAATATTCCAAGTGTTGCTGGTTACTGATTTGTACTGACTGAAAGATATTCTAAGTGTCTGTGGTTACAGATTTGCACTGCTTCAAAAATATTCGAAGTGTCAGAGTTTACTGATTTGTACTGCTTCAAAAATGTTCTAAGTGTCCGTGGTTACAGATTTGTACTGCTTCAAAATATTCCAAGCGTCGCTGGTTACTGATTTGTACTGACTGAAAAATATTCTAAGTGTCAGTGGTTACTGATTTGCACTGCTTCAAAAATATTCTAAGTGTCAGAGTTTACTGATTTGTACTGCTTCAAAAATATTCTAAGTGTCAGAGTTTACTGATTTGTACTGCTTCAAAAATGTTCTAAGTGTCCGTGGTTACATATTTGTACTGCTTCAAAAATATTCCAAGTGTTGCTGGTTACTGATTTGTACTGACTGAAAGATATTCTAAGTGTCAGTGGTTACTGATTTGTACTGCTTCAAAAATATTCTAAGTGTCAGTGGTTACTGGATTGTACTGACTGAAAAATATTCTAAGTGTCAGTGGTTATAGATTTCGTCTGCTTCAAAAATATTCTAAGTGTCAGAGTTTACTGATTTGTACTTCTTCAAAAATGTTCTAAGTGTCCGTGGTTACAGATTTGTACTGCTTCAAAAATATTCCAAGTTTTGCTGGTTACTGATTTGTACTGACTGAAAAATATTCTATGTGTCAGTGGTTCCTGATTTGCACTGCTTCAAAAATATTCCAAGTGTCAGTGGTTACTGATTTGTACTGCTTTTAAAATTTTCTAAGTGTCAGTGCTTAGTGATTTGTACTCCTTCAAAAATATTCTAAGTGTCGTTGGTTACGGATTTGTACTGACTGAAAAATATTCTAAGTGTCAGTGGTTACTGATTTGTACTGCTTCAAAAATATTCTAAGTGTCAGTGCTTAGTGATTTGTACTGCTTCAAAAATATTCTAAGTGTCGCTGGTTACTGATTTGTACTGACTGAACAATATTCTAAGTGTCAGTGGTTACTGATTTGCACTGCTTCAAAAATATTCTAAGTGTCAGAGTTTACTGATTTGTACTGCTCAAAAATGTTCTAAGTGTCCGTGGTTACATATTTGTACTGCTACAAAAATATTCCAAGTGTTGCTGGTTACTGATTTGCACTGACTGAAAAACATTCTAAGTGTCAGTCGTTACTGATTTGTACTGATTCAAAAATATTCTAAGTGTCAGTCGTTACTGATTTGTACTGCTTCAAAAAGTATTCTTAGTGTCAGTGGTTACTGATTTGTTCTGATTAAAAAATTTTCGAAGTGTCAGAGTTTACTGATTTGTACTACTTCAAAAATATTCTAAGTGTCGCTGGTTACTGATTTGTTCTTACTGAAAGATATTCTAAGAGTCTGTGGTTACAGATTTGCACTGCTTCAAAAATATTCTAAGTGTCAGTGGTTACTGATTTGCACTGCTTCAAAAATATTCTAAGTGTCAGTCGTTACTGATTTGTACTGCTTCAAAAATATTCTAAGTGTCAGTGCTTAGTGATTTGTACTGCTTCAAAAATATTCTAAGTGTCGCTGCTTACGGATTTGTACAGACTGAAAAATATTCTAAGTGTCAGTGGCTACTGATTTGCACTGCTTCAAAAATATTCCAAGTGTCAGTCGTTACTGATTTGTACTGCTTCAAAAATATTCTCAGTGTCAGTGCTTAGTGATTTGTACTGCTTCAAAAACATTCGAAGTGTCGCTGGTTACTGATTTGTACTGACTGAAAAATATTCTAAGTGTCAGAGTTTACTGATTTGTACTGCTTCAAAAATGTTCCAAGTGTCCGTGGTTACATATTTGTACTGCTTCAAAAATATTCCAAGTGTTGCTGGTTACTGATTTGTACTGACTGAAAGATATTCTAAGTGTCTGTGGTTACAGATTTGCACTGCTTCAAAAATATTCTAAGTGTCAGAGTTTACTGATTTGTACTGCTTCAAAAATGTTCTAAGTGTCCGTGGTTACAGATTTGTACTGCTTCAAATATATTCCAAGCGTCGCTGGTTACTGATTTGTACTGACTGAAAAATATTCTAAGTGTCAGTGGTTACTGATTTGCACTGCTTCAAAAATATTCTAAGTGTCAGAGTTTACTGATTTGTACTGCTCAAAAATATTCTAAGTGTCAGAGTTTACTGATTTGTACTGCTTCAAAAATATTCTAAGTGTCAGAGTTTACTGATTTGTACTGCTTCAAAAATGTTCTAAGTGTCCGTGGTTACATATTTGTACTGCTTCAAAAATATTCCAAGTGTTGCTGGTTACTGATTTGTACTGACTGAAAGATATTCTAAGTGTCAGTGGTTACTGATTTGTACTGCTTCAAAAATATTCTAAGTGTCAGTGGTTACTGGTTTGTACTGACTGAAAAATATTCTAAGTGTCAGTGGTTATAGATTTCGTCTGCTTCAAAAATATTCTAAGTGTCAGAGTTTACTGATTTGTACTTCTTCAAAAATGTTCTAAGTGTCCGTGGTTACAGATTTGTACTGCTTCAAAAATATTCCAAGTTTTGCTGGTTACTGATTTGTACTGACTGAAAAATATTCTATGTGTCAGTGGTTCCTGATTTGCACTGCTTCAAAAATATTCCAAGTGTCAGTGGTTACTGATTTGTACTGCTTTTAAAATTTTCTAAGTGTCAGTGCTTAGTGATTTGTACTCCTTCAAAAATATTCTAAGTGTCGTTGTTACGGATTTGTACTGACTGAAAAATATTCTAAGTGTCAGTGGTTACTGATTTGTACTGCTTCAAAAATATTCTAAGTGTCAGTGCTTAGTGATTTGTACTGCTTCAAAAATATTCTAAGTGTCGCTGGTTACTGATTTGTACTGACTGAACAATATTCTAAGTGTCAGTGGTTACTGATTTGCACTGCTTCAAAAATATTCTAAGTGTCAGAGTTTACTGATTTGTAATGCGTCAAAAATGTTCTAAGTGTCCGTGGTTACATATTTGTACTGCTACAAAAATATTCCAAGTGTTGCTGGTTACTGATTTGCACTGACTGAAAAACATTCTAAGTGTCAGTCGTTACTGATTTGTACTGATTCAAAAATATTCTAAGTGTCAGTCGTTACTGATTTGTACTGCTTCAAAATATTCTTAGTGTCAGTGGTTACTGATTTTCTGTTTTAAAAATTTCGAAGTGTCAGAGTTTACTGATTTGTACTACTTCAAAAATATTCTAAGTGTCGCTGGTTACTGATTTGTTCTTACTGAAAGATATTCTAAGAGTCTGTGGTTACAGATTTGCACTGCTTCAAAAATATTCTAAGTGTCAGTGGTTACTGATTTGCACTGCTTCAAAAATATTCTAAGTGTCAGTCGTTACTGATTTGTACTGCTTCAAAAATATTCTAAGTGTCAGTGCTTAGTGATTTGTACTGCTTCAAAAATATTCTAAGTGTCGCTGCTTACGGATTTGTACAGACTGAAAAATATTCTAAGTGTCAGTGGCTTACTGATTTGCACTGCTTCAAAAATATTCCAAGTGTCAGTCGGACTGATATGTACTGCTTCAAAAATATTCTCAGTGTCAGTGCTTAGTGATTTGTACTGCTTCAAAAATTCTCGAAGTGTCGCTGGTTACTGATTTGTACTGACTGAAAAATATTCTAAGTGTCAGAGTTTACTGATTTGTACTGCTTCAAAAATGTTCTAAGTGTCCGTGGTTACAGATTTGTACTGCTTCAAAAATATTCCAAGTGTCGCTGGTTACTGATTTGTACTGACTGAAAATATTCTAAGTGTCAGTGGTTACTGATTTGCACTGCTTCAAAAATATTCTAAGTGTCAGAGTTTACTGATTTGTACTGCTTCAAAAATATTCTAAGTGTCAGAGTTACTGATTTGTACTGCTTCAAAAATATTCTAAGTGTCAGAGTTTACTGATTTGTACTGCTTCAAAAATGTTCTAAGTGTCCGTGGTTACATATTTGTACTGCTTCAAAAATATTCCAAGTGTTGCTGGTTACTGATTTGTACTGACTGAAAGATATTCTAAGTGTCAGTGGTTACTGATTTGTACTGCTTCAAAAATATTCTAAGTGTCAGTGGTTACTGTTTGTACTGACTGAAAAATATTCTAAGTGTCAGTGGTTATAGATTTCGTCTGCTTCAAAAATATTCTAAGTGTCAGAGTTTACTGATTTGTACTTCTTCAAAAATGTTCTAAGTGTCCGTGGTTACAGATTTGTACTGCTTCAAAAATATTCCAAGTTTTGCTGGTTACTGATTTGTACTGACTGAAAAATATTCTATGTGTCAGTGGTTCCTGATTTGCACTGCTTCAAAAATATTCCAAGTGTCAGTGGTTACTGATTTGTACTGCTTTTAAAATTTTCTAAGTGTCAGTGCTTAGTGATTTGTACTCCTTCAAAAATATTCTAAGTGTCGTTGGTTACGGATTTGTACTGACTGAAAAATATTCTAAGTGTCAGTGGTTACTGATTTGTACTGCTTCAAAAATATTCTAAGTGTCAGTGCTTAGTGATTTGTACTGCTTCAAAAATATTCTAAGTGTCGCTGGTTACTGATTTGTACTGACTGAAAAATATTCTAAGTGTCAGTGGTTACTGATTTGCACTGCTTCAAAATATTCTAAGTGTCAGAGTTTACTGATTTGTAATGCGTCAAAAATGTTCTAAGTCCCGTGGTTACATATTTGTACTGCTACAAAAATATTCCAAGTGTTGCTGGTTACTGATTTGCACTGACTGAAAAACATTCTAAGTGTCAGTCGTTACTGATTTGTACTGATTCAAAAATATTCTAAGTGTCAGTCGTTACTGATTTGTACTGCTTCAAAAGTATTCTTAGTGTCAGTGGTTACTGATTTGTTCTGTTTTAAAAATTTTCGAAGTGTCAGAGTTTACTGATTTGTACTACTTCAAAAATATTCTAAGTGTCGCTGGTTACTGATTTGTTCTTACTGAAAGATATTCTAAGAGTCTGTGGTTACAGATTTGCACTGCTTCAAAAATATTCTAAGTGTCAGTGGTTACTGATTTGCACTGCTTCAAAAATATTCTAAGTGTCAGTCGTTACTGATTTGTACTGCTTCAAAAATATTCTAAGTGTCAGTGCTTAGTGATTTGTACTGCTTCAAAAATATTCTAAGTGTCGCTGCTTACGGATTTGTACAGACTGAAAAATATTCTAAGTGTCAGTGGCTACTGATTTGCACTGCTTCAAAAATATTCCAAGTGTCAGTCGTTACTGATTTGTACTGCTTCAAAAATATTCTCAGTGTCAGTGCTTAGTGATTTGTACTGCTTCAAAAACATTCGAAGTGTCGCTGGTTACTGATTTGTACTGACTGAAAAATATTCTAAGTGTCAGAGTTTACTGATTTGTACTGCTTCAAAAATGTTCCAAGTGTCCGTGGTTACATATTTGTACTGCTTCAAAAATATTCCAAGTGTTGCTGGTTACTGATTTGTACTGACTGAAAGATATTCTAAGTGTCTGTGGTTACAGATTTGCACTGCTTCAAAAATATTCGAAGTGTCAGAGTTTACTGATTTGTACTGCTTCAAAAATGTTCTAAGTGTCCGTGGTTACAGATTTGTACTGCTTCAAATATATTCCAAGCGTCGCTGGTTACTGATTTGTACTGACTGAAAAATATTCTAAGTGTCAGTGGTTACTGATTTGCACTGCTTCAAAAATATTCTAAGTGTCAGAGTTTACTGATTTGTACTGCTTCAAAAATATTCTAAGTGTCAGAGTTTACTGATTTGTACTGCTTCAAAAATGTTCTAAGTGTCCGTGGTTACATATTTGTACTGCTTCAAAAATATTCCAAGTGTTGCTGGTTACTGATTTGTACTGACTGAAAGATATTCTAAGTGTCAGTGGTTACTGATTTGTACTGCTTCAAAAATATTCTAAGTGTCAGTGTTACTGGTTTGTACTGACTGAAAAATATTCTAAGTGTCAGTGGTTATAGATTTCGTCTGCTTCAAAAATATTCTAAGTGTCAGAGTTTACTGATTTGTACTTCTTCAAAAATGTTCTAAGTGTCCGTGGTTACAGATTTGTACTGCTTCAAAAATATTCCAAGTTTTGCTGGTTACTGATTTGTACTGACTGAAAAATATTCTATGTGTCAGTGGTTCCTGATTTGCACTGCTTCAAAAATATTCCAAGTGTCAGTGGTTACTGATTTGTACTGCTTTTAAAATTTTCTAAGTGTCAGTGCTTAGTGATTAGTACTGCTTCAAAAATATTCTAAGTGTCGCTTGTTACTGATTTGTACTGACTGAAAAATATTCTAAGTGTCAGTGGTTACTGATTTGTACTGCTTCAAAAATATTCTAAGTGTCAGTGCGTAGTGATTTGTACTGCTTCAAAAATATTCTAAGTGTCAGTGGTTACTGATTTGTACTGCTTCAAAAATATTCTAAGTGTCGTTGGTTACTGATTTGTACTGACTGAAAAATATTCTAAGTGTCAGTGGTTACTGATTTGTACTGCTTCAAAAATATTCTAAGTGTCAGTGGTTACTGATTTGTACTGCTTCAAAAATATTCTAAGTGTCCGTGGTTACATATTTGTACTGCTACAAAAATATTCCAAGTGTCTGGTTACTGATTTGTACTGACTGAAAGATATTCTAAGTGTCAGTGGTTACTGATTTGTACTGCTTCAAAAATATTCTAAGTGTCAGTGCTTACTGATTTGTACTGCTTCAAAAATATTCTAAGTGTCGCTGGTTACTGATTTGTACTGACTGAAAAATATTCTAAGTGTCAGTGGTTACTGATTTGTGTGCTTCAAAAATATCTAAGTGTCAGAGTTTACTGATTTGTACTGCTTCAAAAATGTTCTAAGTGTCAGTGGTTACAGATTTGTACTGCTTCAAAAATATTCCAAGTGTTGCTGTTACTGATTTGTACTGACTGAAAAATATTCTAAGTGTCAGTGGTTACTGATTTGCACTGCTTCAAAAATATTCCAAGTGTCAGTGGTACTGATTTGTACTGCTTCAAAAATATTCTAAGTGTCAGTGCTTAGTGATTTGTACTGCTTCAAAACATTCGAAGTGTCGCTGTTCCTGATTTGTACTGACTGAAAAATATTCCAAGTGTCAGTGGTTACTGATTTGCACTGACTGAAAAACATTCTAAGTGTCAGTCGTTACTGATTTGTACTGCTTCAAAAATATTCTAAGTTTAGATTAGTTTAGACTTACAGTGTGGAAACAGCCCTTCGGCCCAACAAGTCCACACCGACCCGCCGAAGCCAACCCACCCATACCACTTACCTAACACTAGGGCAATTAGCTTGCCAATTCACCTGACCCGCATATCTTTTGACTGTGGGAGGAACCGGAGCACCCGAGGAAACCCACGCAGACACGGGGAGAACGTGCAAACTCCACACAGTCAGTCGCTGATTCGGAATTGAACCCTGGGTCTACAGGCGCTGTGAAGCAGCAGTGCTAACCACTGTTCCACCGTGCCGCCCACGAAAAGTTCACACTGACTCTCCAAGACTAACCCACTCAGACCCATTGCTGACATTTACCCCGACTAATGAACTAACACTATGGGCAATTTTAGCATGGCCAATTCACCTAACCTGCACATCTTTAGACTGGGAGAAAGCGGAGCATCCAGAGGAGACCAATGCAGACACGGGGAAATGTGCAAACTCCACAATTTCCCTGAGGTGGGAATTGAACTGGTTCTGTGCTGTGAGGCACAGTGCAAACCACTGAGCCAGTGGTTTAGTGTCAGTGCTTACTGATTTGTACTGCTTCAAAAATATTCTAAGTGTCAGTGCTTAGTGATTTGTACTGCTTCAAAAATATTCTAAGTGTCGCTGGTTAATGATTTGTACTGACTGAAAAATATTCTAAGTGTCAGTGTTTACTGATTTGCACTGCTTCAAAAATATTCCAAGTGTCAGTGTTACTGATTTGTACTGCTTCAAAAATATTCTAAGTGTCGCTGGTTACTGATTTGTACTGACTGAAAAATATTCTAAGTGTCAGTGGTTACTGATTTCGTCTGCTTCAAAAATATCTAAGTGTCAGAGTTTACTGATTTGTACTTCTTCAAAAATGTTCCAAGTGTCCGTGGTTACAGATTTGTACTGCTTCAAAAATATTCCAAGTTTTGCTGGTTACTGATTTGTACTGACTGAAAAATATTCTAAGTGTCAGTGGTTCCTGATTTGCACTGCTTCAAAAATATTCCAAGTGTCAGTGGTTACTGATTTGTACTGCTTTAAAATTTTCTAAGTGTCAGTGCTTAGTGATTTGTACTGCTTCAAAAACATTCGAAGTGTCGCTGGTTACTGATTTGTACTGACTGAAAAATATTCCAAGTGTCAGTGGTTACTGATTTGCACTGACTGAAAAACATTCTAAGTGTCAGTCGTTACTGATTTGTACTGATTCAAAAATATTCTAAGTGTCAGTCGTTACTGATTTGTACTGCTTCAAAAGTATTCTTAGTGTCAGTGTTACTGATTTGTTCTGTTTTAAAAATTTTCGAAGTGTCAGAGTTTACTGATTTGTACTACTTCAAAAATATTCTAAGTGTCGCTGGTTACTGATTTGTTCTTACTGAAAGATATTCTAAGAGTCTGTGGTTACAGATTTGCACTGCTTCAAAAATATTCTAAGTGTCAGTGTTACTGATTTGCACTGCTTCAAAAATATTCTAAGTGTCAGTCGTTACTGATTTGTACTGCTTCAAAAATATTCTAAGTGTCAGTGCTTAGTGATTTGTACTGCTTCAAAAATATTCTAAGTGTCGCTGCTTACGGATTTGTACAGACTGAAAAATATTCTAAGTGTCAGTGGCTACTGATTTGCACTGCTTCAAAAATATTCCAAGTGTCAGTCGTTACTGATTTGTACTGCTTCAAAAATATTCTCAGTGTCAGTGCTTAGTGATTTGTACTGCTTCAAAAACATTCGAAGTGTCGCTGGTTACTGATTTGTACTGACTGAAAAATATTCTAAGTGTCAGAGTTTACTGATTTGTACTGCTTCAAAAATGTTCCAAGTGTCCGTGGTTACATATTTGTACTGCTTCAAAAATATTCCAAGTGTTGCTGGTTACTGATTTGTACTGACTGAAAGATATTCTAAGTGTCTGTGGTTACAGATTTGCACTGCTTCAAAAATATTCGAAGTGTCAGAGTTTACTGATTTGTACTGCTTCAAAAATGTTCTAAGTGTCCGTGGTTACAGATTTGTACTGCTTCAAAATATATCCAACGTCGCTGGTTACTGATTTGTACTGACTGAAAAATATTCTAAGTGTCAGTGGTTACTGATTTGCACTGCTTCAAAAATATTCTAAGTGTCAGAGTTACTGATTTGTACTGCTTCAAAAATATTCTAAGTGTCAGAGTTTACTGATTTGTACTGCTTCAAAAATGTTCTAAGTGTCCGTGGTTACATATTTGTACTGCTTCAAAAATATTCCAAGTGTTGCTGTTACTGATTTGTACTGACTGAAAGATATTCTAAGTGTCAGTGGTTACTGATTTGTACTGCTTCAAAAATATTCTAAGTGTCAGTGGTTACTGGTTTGTACTGACTGAAAAATATTCTAAGTGTCAGTGGTTATAGATTTCGTCTGCTTCAAAAATATTCTAAGTGTCAGAGTTTACTGATTTGTACTTCTTCAAAAATGTTCTAAGTGTCCGTGGTTACAGATTTGTACTGCTTCAAAAATATTCCAAGTTTTGCTGGTTACTGATTTGTACTGACTGAAAAATATTCTATGTGTCAGTGTTCCTGATTTGCACTGCTTCAAAAATTTCCAAGTGTCAGTGGTTACTGATTTGTACTGCTTTTAAAATTTTCTAAGTGTCAGTGCTTAGTGATTTGTACTCTTCAAAAATATTCTAAGTGTCGTTGGTTACTGATTTGTACTGACTGAAAAATATTCTAAGTGTCAGTGTTACTGATTTGTACTGCTTCAAAAATATTCTAAGTGTCAGTGCTTACTGATTTGTACTGCTTCAAAAATATTCTAAGTGTCGCTGGTTACTGATTTGTACTGACTGAAAATATTCTAAGTGTCAGTGGTTACTGATTTGTACTGCTTCAAAAATATTCTAAGTGTCAGAGTTTACTGATTTGTACTGCTTCAAAAATGTTCTAAGTGTCCGTGGTTACATATTTGTACTGCTTCAAAAATATTCCAAGTGTTGCTGGTTACTGATTTGCACTGACTGAAAACATTCTAAGTGTCAGTGGTTACTGATTTGTACTGCTTCAAAAATATTCTAAGTGTCAGAGTTTACTGATTTGTACTGCTTCAAAAATATTCTAAGTGTCAGTGTTTACTGATTTGTACTGCTTCAAAAAT
>NW_026868748.1:0-15796 GCF_020745735.1 Hemiscyllium ocellatum
GGGGAGAGAGGGAGAGATGGGGAGAGAGAGGGAGAGACGGGGGGTACAGAGGGAGAGACGGGGGGGCGAGAAAGATGGGGAGGGACAGAGAGAGAGAGAGATGGGGAGAGGGAGAGAGATGGGGAGAGAGAGATGGGGGAGAGAGAGATGGGGGAGAGAGAGAGATGGGGGAGAGAGAGATGGGGAGAGAGAGAGATGGGGGAGAGAGTGATGGGGGAGAGAGAGATGGGGAGAGGGAGAGAGATGGGGAGAGAGAGATGGGGGAGAGAGAGATGGGGAGAGAGAGATGGGGGAGAGAGAGATGGGGGAGAGAGAGATGGCAGCAGTGATGTGGACCTTGCTTTTTGTATTTACAATTTCCCCATCTCTGATAACATTCTGTAACCGCTCCGTCACCGAGGGGAAGGTGAGGGCTGCAGGGGCTGGGGAGTCAGAGTGGAAAGGTGTGGTGCTGGAAAAGCACCGCGGGGTCAGGCAGCATCCGAGGAGCAGGAGCGGCGACATTTCAGGAATTAGCCCTTCATCAGTCCGAGCCCCGGGAATGCAGCTGATCCTGGTACATTTGGATATTTCCTGATTTACCTGTTGAGAGCTGTTATATCACACCTCTGGGGTGGGGGTGGGGTGGGGGTAGGGGGCACCCCATTAGATTGCCTGAGAAGAGTTAGACATTGTCCCATTGACCTATTCTGACCCATTGTCACACACCAACGGAAACAGGTAGGAATTGGACCTCGACTTTCTAGCTCAGAGGGAGGGACGATCCTCCTGAACCACGAGATCCCTCACCCCCGATTCAGTTACACTTTTATAATTAGTGATAATTAAATGAGCATGTCGTGGACCAGACCACACCCCCTCAGAATATTCAGAAGATCGTCGAGACCCCAACTTTCCTTATTCTAAAGGTAAATGTAATGGCTTGTCCTCCAGCTGCAATTCGATTGGTTAAACTACCCGATTAAAGGCAAAACACACTTTTTATTCATCCACTGTATTTAAAATAGAATCCCTACAGTGTAAAAGTAGGCCATTTGGCCCATCGGGTCCACACTGACTTTCTGAAGAGAATCTAACAACCCCCACCCCTCTAACCCTGCATTCTCCCACTGAGACCCCAGCAACAACGATTGAACTTAACCACACCCATCCATGCTGCTTCTATTGTTCGAACCTTTTTAAGACAATGACTGCTCAAGGCCTCAGATTGTGTACGTCCTTCCAGACTGCTTTGAATCTCTCAATCAATCTCTCTATAAACAAAAAAAAAGGACAAAATCACCTCTCAAAGCCCACCTCCATTATCACAATCAGAGTGCAGCCTCCTTATCAGCCCAACGGCCTGAACTGAGGAACTCGATGGATCATTTAACTGGACAGAGATGGTTTAATCTCCGGTGTTTCCTTTCCGGGTCACCTCCACCTTTCTGTGGTTTCAGAAATACCTCCCTTTGGAACCTCCTACCCTGCAAAACGCAGCTTTTATGTTGATTCTATTTCCAGGAGAATGCCGCTAATACAACGGAGAACAGCTCCAGCGCCCTCTCTCTTCCTCTTCCTCTCTCTCTCTCACTCGCTCTCTCTCTCTCACTCGTTCTCTCTCTCTCTCGCTCTCTCTTCCTCTCTCTCTGGCTCTCTCTCCCTCTCTCTCACTCGTTCTCTCTCGCTCTCTCTTCCTCTCTCTCTTGCTCTCTCTCCCTCTCTCACTCTCTCTCCCTCACACTCTCTCTCTCTCGCTCTCTCTCTCACTCTCTCTCACATACACTCTCGCTCTCCCTCACTCTCTCTCTCTCACTCTCTCTCTCTCTCTTGCACTCTCTCACTCTCTCTCTCTCACTCTCCCTCTCGCTCTCTCTCTCTCCCTCTCTCTCTCTCTCTCTTGCTCTTTCTCGCTCTCGCTCGCTCTCTCGCTCTCGCTTTCTCTCACATTCTCTCTCTCTCTCCCTCTCTCTCACCCTCTCTCTCCCACCCTCGATTGTTCACTCTGCCCTCAGAGCCCTGGGCCTGAGGCCTATTAGGAAGCACCTTCTCTGAGCAACAGGAGTCTGTTGTGACTTGTATTTTCACAAATACAGTAAAATGTGTATAGTTCACCACAAACAGCACCACTTAATTACGTCAATTATTTATTTTTTAGAAAATGAGGCAAAGTCAAGACAAATATTTTTTGTTCATTCCACGGCCTCTTGGCTTCATAAACCAGCCATTGCTGAGGACCATGGGCCCCTCGAAACCGGCAAGGAAAGTGGGCACCTCGAAACCGCCGAGGACTGTCGAAACAATTGGGGAGCAAGCAGCCTCTTAACAGAGAATGGAGGGGGGTGGAGGACATCGAAACAGGTGAGATGGGGGCTTGTCGAAACTGCCCGAGGACTGGGGTGGGGGTGAGGGTGGGGGGCACTCTCGAAACCGGCGAGATGGGGGCTTGTCGAAACTGCCGAGGACCGGGGTGGGGGGCACTCTCGAAACCGGCGAGATGGGGGCTTGTCGAAACTGCCGAGGACCGGGGTGGTGGGGGGAGCTCTCAAAACCGGCGAGATGGGGGCTTGTCGAAACTGCCCGAGGACTGGGATGGTGGGGGGATGCTCTCGAAACCGGCGAGATGGGAGCTTGTCGAAACCGCCGAGGACCAGGGTTGGGGGGGTGCTCTTAAAGCTGGCGAGATGGGGGCTTGTCGAAACTGCCCGAGGACCGGGGTGGTGGGGGAGGTGGCGCTCTCGAAACTGCCAAGGATCGGGGAGCTGTCCAGCTGAAACCGTCACAACTCAGCCGCGGAACGAAGAATAGATGAATTTGATCCAGAAATGAAGGAATAACAAAATAAACCTCATATCTGGCCATTTAACCGAAAGGCTGTGGACAGGGTTAAAGGGCCTGAACGCTCCCGAAACTGCCGCTGGGCTCCAGAATTCCCAATGTCCGGAGTTGGGGGTGATCCCTGGTGATACCTCACCACATTCTTGTCAATAATTGATCTCCTTTAGTTTGGTAAATAAAAGATTTACCTTCGAACCACGAAAGTTTCTTGGTTGCGAAGGGCTCCCAGTGAGATCTCCAGTCGGTCTCGTTGACCGTCCCCCCGGTCAGAGCAGAATTAGCTGTCGTTCTGACCAAGGGCTCCCCGCTCCCCCGATGCACCCTGACCTGCTGCGTTTTCCCAACGCCCCCCACTCTCTCGACTCTGAGCTGCAGCCCTCACTTTTGTCTCCCTTGGTTGTCTCGTTCTGTTGGCTGGAAGGGTGTTTCTCAAATCCCTGTGGTGCCAACAGCGTGGGTTCAATTCCCACACCGGCTGGGGTGGCCATAGTGGTCTCTGCTCCTCAACCCCTTCACAGGTGACCCTCGGGTTAAACAAGCACCAGTCATCTCACTCACTCTCACACTCTCTTACACTCACTCTCTCACACTCACACACTCTCTCCCTCACTCTCACACTCACTCTCTCTCCCTCACTCTCCATCACTCACACTCACTCTCTCTCACAATCACTCTCTCTCACAATCACACTCACTCTCTCTCACTCACTCTCCCTCACTCTCACACTCACTCTCTCTCACTCGCGTGAGAGAGCAGCAGTTTTTTTTAAACCTCTGCTCACCCTTCTATCTCATTTTAGTTTGAAGATCTCCACCTCCTGCCACATGGTAAATGGTAAATGTGCCACCTTTTCCCTGGTGCTATGTTCACACGCTGGTTCACGTTCAGAATCAATGTCACATCGTCTGCACTTTCACATCGAAGAACCATATGGCACAGGAATAGGCCATTCAGCCCTTTGAGCCTCCACTACCCTTCAATAGGATCATGGCTGATCCTCTGTCTCACTGCCATATTCCTGCTTTCCCTCCATACCCCATATAAGAACAATATAATGCAGGAACAGGCCCTTCAGCCCTCCAAGCCTGCGCTGACACATTTATCTCTTCCATACTAAAACTGTCTCCATCTACAGGATCCATATCCCCTATTTCCTTCCTGTTCATGTATTTGTCCAGGTGCCTTTTTAAACGCTGCTGTTGTGTCTGCGTCCTCTGGCAACATGTTCCAAGCACTCACCCCCACTTTTGTGTGAAAACCTTGCCTCTCACATCTCCCTCTCTTCCCACCACTCCCCTGCACCTTGACCCTGTGTCCCTTCATCATTGACCCTGCCACCCATGGGGAAAAGCCTCATACTTCCCACTCTATCCACTGCCATTCACAATCTTTTAAACTTCTATCAGGCTGTCCCCTCAACCTCCTGTGTTCCAGTGAAACCCAGTCTATCCAACCTTGCTTCATCGCTAAAATCCCCCCATTCTAGGCAGCATCCTGGTAAACCTTTCCTGTACCCTCTCTGAAGCATCCTCCTCCTTCTGGTAGTGTGGCGACCAGAACTGTACACAATATTCCAAGTGTGGTCTTAACTAAAGTTCGATAAAGCTGCAGCATAACTTGTCTCCCTTATGCTCAATGCTCCTTCCAATGAAGGCAAGCCGTGCCCTAGGCCTTTCTTAACTCCCTTATCTCCCTGCGCTGACTGTCAGCGATCTGTGGACCTGAACGCCCAGATCCCTCTGCATAACAATACCCCTGAGAGTTGGAATAAATCCCTACAGTGTGGAAACAGGCCATTTGACCCAACCAGTCCACACCGACCCTCCGAAGAACAACCCACCCAGACCGATCCCCCCGTGTAATTACTCCGACATTTTCCCGAGCTAATGCAGCTACCTGACAATTCCCCACGGCCAATCCACCCTAACCTGCACATCCCTGGGCACTATGGGACAATTCCCCACGGCCAATCCACCCTAACCTGCACATCCCTGGGCACTATGGGACAATTCCCCACGGCCAATCCACCCTAACCTGCACATCCCTGGGCACTATGGGACAATTTCCCACGGCCAATCCACCCTAACCTGCACATCCCTGGGCACTATGGGACAATTTCCCACGGCCAACCCACCCTAACCTGCACATCCCTGGGCACTATGGGACAATTCCCCACGGCCAACCCACCCTAACCTGTACATCCCTGGGCACTATGGGACAATTTCCCATGGCCAACCCACCCTAACCTGTACATCCCTGGGCACTATGGGACAATTTCCCATGGCCAACCCACCCTAACCTGCACATCCCTAGGCACTATGGGACAATTTCCCATGGCCAACCCACCCTAACCTGTACATCCCTGGACACTATGGGACAATTCCCCACGGCCAATCCACCCGAACCTGCACATCCCTGGGCACTACCTGACAATTCCCCACGGCCAATCCACCCTAACCTGCACATCCCTGGGCACTATGGGACAATTCCCCACGGCCAACCCACCCTAACCTGTACATCCCTGGGCACTATGGGACAATTTCCCATGGCCAACCCACCCTAACCTGTACATCCCTGGGCACTATGGGACAATTTCCCATGGCCAACCCACCCTAACCTGTACATCCCTGGACACTATGGGACAATTCCCCACGGCCAATCCACCCGAACCTGCACATCCCTGGGCACTACCTGACAATTCCCCACGGCCAATCCACCCTAACCTGCACATCCCTGGGCACTATGGGACAATTTCCCACGGCCAATCCACCCTAACCTGCACATCCCTGGACACTATGGGACAATTTCCCATGGCCAATCCACCCTAACCTGCACATCCCTGGGCACTATGGGACAATTTCCCACGGTCAACCCACCCTAACCTGCACATCCCTGGGGGACTATGGGACAATTTCCCATGGCCAATCCATCCTAACCTGCACATCCCTGGGCACTATGGGACAATTTCCCATGGCCAACCCACCCTAACCTGCACATCCCTGGACACTATGGGACAATTTCCCATGGCCAATCCACCCTAACCAGTATATCCCTGGGCACTATGGGACAATTTCCCATGGTCATTCCCCCCTAACCTGCACATCCCTGGGCACTATGGGTCAATTTAGCATGGCCAATCCACACTAACCTGTACATCCCTGGGCACTATGGGACCATTTCCCATGGCCTCTCCACCCTAACCTGCACATCCCTGGGCACTATGGGACAATTCCCATGGCCAACCCACCCTAACCTGCACATCCCTGGGCACTATGGGACAATTCCCCACGGCCAACCCACCCTAACCTGCACATCCCTGGGCACTATGGGACAATTTCTCATGGCCAACCCACCCTAACCTGCACATCCCTGGGCACTATGGGACAATTTCCCATGGCCAACCCACCCTAACCTGCACATCCCTGGGCACTATGGGACAATTTCCCATGGCCAACCCACCCTAACCTGTACATCCCTGGGCACTATGGGACAATTTCCCATGGCCAACCCACCCTAACCTGCACATCCCTAGGCACTATGGGACAATTTCCCATGGCCAATCCAGCCTAACCTGCACATCCCTGGACACTATGGGACAATTTCCCATGGCCAATCCACCCTAACCTGCACATCCCTGGCCACTATGGGACAACTTCCCATGGCCAATCCACCCTAACCTGCACATCCCTGGGCACTATGGGACAATTTCCCATGGCCAATCCAGCCTAACCTGCACATCCCTGGGCACTATGGGACAATTTCCCATTGCCAATCCACACTAACCTCTACATCCCTGGGCACTATGGGACAATTTCCCATGGCCAATCCACCCTAACCTGCACATCCCTGGACACTATGGGACAATTTCCCATAACCAATCCACCCTAACCAGTATATCCCTGGGCACTATGGGACAATTTCCCATGGTCATTCCCCCCTAACCTGCACATCCCTGGGCACTATGGTCAATTTAGCATGGCCAATCCACACTAACCTGTACATCCCTGGGCACTATGGGACCATTTCCCATGGCCTCTCCACCCTAACCTGCACATCCCTGGGCTCTATGGGACAATTTCCCATGGCGAATCCACCCTAACCTGTATATCCCTGGACACTATGGAACAATTTCCCATGGCCAATCCACCCTAACCTGCACCTCCCTGGACACTATGGGACAATTTCCCATGGCCAATCCACCCTGACCTGTATGTCCCTGGGCACTAGGGGACAATTTCCCATGGCCAATCCAACCTCACCTGCACATCCCTGGGCAGTATGGGACAATTTACCATGGCCAGTCTTTGGACTGTGGGAGGAAACCCACACAGACACGGGAAGAATGTGCAAACTCCACACAGACAGTCGCCTGAGACTGGAATCGAACCCGGCACCCTGGTGCTGTGAGGCAGCAGTGCTCACCACTGAGCCACCATGGCACCCTTATTCTGCCAGTCGCAATGTAACTTACATCTGCACTTGGCATTCCAGAGTACATCATCTTCCACTTGTCTGGGTTAAACTCCATCTGCCATTTTCCAACCTGTGACTTACCTCTTCATCTCACACGTTTCCTGGCGAATGCTTGGCCCTAAGGGAGTGTGGTGGAACAGAGGGACCTTGGGGTTCAGGGCACGGTTCTCTGGAAGTGGAGTCCCAGGTAGACAGAGCAGTGAAGGAGGTTTTTGGGCACACTGGCCTTCATCAGTCAGGGCAGTGAGTATAGACGTTGGCAAGTGATGGAGGCTCGGTGAGGCCAGACCGGGAGGACTGTGCTCAGTTTTTGGTCACCGCGCTACAGGAAGGATGTTATTAAACTGGGAAGAGTGCAGAAGGAATTTCCAGGGATGGTGCTTGAACTCAATGATCGGAGTTATCGGGAGAGGTTAGACATCTTTTTTAATGAGTGTTGGAGTCTGAGTGGGGGCCTTATCGAGGTATATAGGGTCATGTGAGGCATGGATAGGGTGATGACACTCGGCCTTTTCCCAAGGTTGGGAATCAAGGACGAGAACGCACCAGGTTAAGGTTAAGGTTAAGGTTAAGGTTAGGGAGGATAGAATAAAAGGGAAACTGAGGGACCACTTTATTGCACAGAAGGTGGTACGCAGATGGAATGAGCTGCGAGTGGTTGAGGCAGGTATACTAACAATATTTAAAAGGCATTTGGACCAATACATGGATAGGAAAGGGTTTGGAAGGATATGGGCCAAGTGCAGGGAAATGGGGTTGGTGTGGATGGCCATTGTGTCAGCATGGATGGGCCTGTCTGTATTCACCAATGTCTGTGCTCTCCAGTCACTTTGCTCATTCAGTGACCTCCTCAGGCATTAATGTTCCTCTCAATGCCATCTTGTGGGATTTGTTTCTGGGGAAAATGGTTGTTTGTCCCAGGTCCCTGTATTGCTATATCCATGTGGAGTTAGTGGAGCATCTGCTCTGGTCTAGACCAACATGATGTTTGTCAAATGATGGTACCGTGTCACTTTCTCGGACTTGTTTAGATTCTGTCAGTGCTAATTAGACTAGAGATGGGCACTGACCCTCCGACAGTTGCCACTCCCTCAGCACTGACCCTCTGACAGTGCCCACTCCCTTAGCACTGACCCTCCGACAGTGTGGCACTCCCTCAGCACTGACCCTCCGACAGTGCCCACTCCCTCAGCACTGACCCTCTGACAGTGCCCACTCCCTCAGCACTGACCCTCCGACAGTGCCCACTCCCTCAGCACTGACCCTCCGACAGTGCCCACTCCCTCAGCACACTGACCCTCTGACAGTGCGGCACTCCTTCAGCACTGACACTCCGACAGTGCCCACTCCCTCAGCACTGACCCTCCGACAGTGCCCACTCCCTCAGCACTGACCCTCCGACAGTGCGGCACTCCTTCAGCACTGACCCTCCGACAGTGCCCACTCCCTCAGCACTGACCCTCCCACAGTGCTCCCTTCCCCTCCCCATCCCCTCTCCCCCCCCCGGGGGTGGGTGCAGAGCCAGCCAGGACCTGCTCAGCTTCTCCCTCTCTGTTCTAAGTGTCTGATTTGTGTATTGAGTGAAGGATTAACTCTGGGAGAGGAGAAGCTGCCCCGCGGCCCCCCTGGCCCTGTCTGTGTGTCTGTCTGTGTCTCCTCCATCTCACGCTCCACTTCCGGGTTCCAACCCGGAAAAGCTGCCTCCTCCGTGACGTAAGCGGGCCTCTGGCCAATCAGAGTCCGCGGCGCCCAAGTGGATACTTCACCGGCGCCAATCAACGATGGGGGCGTGTCCCGAGGCACTGTCATGGCGGCGCCCAGGGGGTGACGTGGGTCAGGTCTTTGCTGGGGGTCAGTGTCTCCTCTGGGACTGAGCTGAGGGGTCAGTGGGCACTCTGGGTCCGAGCTGAGGGGGTAGTGGGCACTCTGGGACTGAGCTGAGGGGTCAGTGGGCACTCTGGGTCCGAGCTGAGGGGGCAGTGGGCACTCTGGGACTGATCTGGGTGGACAGTGGGCACTCTGGGTCTGAGCTGAGGGGACAGTGGACACTCTGGGACTGAGCTGAGGGGTCAGTGGGCACTCTGGGTCCGAGCTGAGGGGGCAGTGGGCACTCTGGGACTGATCTGGGTGGACAGTGGGCACTCTGGGTCTGAGCTGAGGGGACAGTGGACACTCTGGGACTGAGCTGAGGGGTCAGTGGGCACTCTGGGTCCGAGCTGAGGGGGCAGTGGGCACTCTGGGACTGATCTGGGTGGACAGTGGGCACTCTGGGTCTGAGCTGAGGGGACAGTGGGCACTCTGGGTCCGAGCTGAGGGGACAGTGGGCACTCTGGGTCCGAGCTGAGGGGGCAGTGGTCACTCTGGGTCCGAGCTGAGGGAACAGCGGGCACTCAGGGTCCGAGTTGAGGGGACAGTGGGCACTCTGGGTCCGAGCTGAGGGGGCAGTGGTCACTCTGGGTCCGAGCTGAGGGAACAGCGGGCACTCTGGACGTGAGCAGGAAGGCAGTGTCCGTCCAGAGCCAGGCACGATGTCTGTAATGATGAGGAGGCTGCCTGCCCGGTGCCTGTTCCAGGATTCCTTCCCTGCTGCTTCCCAGTCTCTCCTGAAACATTGCCAGGTCTGTCCACCTGCTTTTCTGGGGAAATGTTACTGGGTCTGTCTGATTGGAAATGCTGGAACGTGTCTGAATGCTCCAGACAATGGGAATGTCTCACCCACCGCTGCAGTCATTACAGAGTGGACCTGACCATGTTAACTGGAGGGGAGAGTGGACGGGGGCGGGGGCGAGTGTACAGCGCTGGGGGGGTGGAGGGATGGGGAGATGGAGGTGGGGGTGGGGTGGGGGGAGGCAGGAGGCAGGAGGCAGGAGGCAGGAGGCAATGTCAAAAACCCAAACTGAAACAGACTGAAAAACTTTTGGGAAGGTTATTTATTCCATTTGTTCCGGTGTGTGGGTGGGGTTAGTGTTTATTCCCCATCTCGTGTGATCACTCACACTCACACTCACACTCACACTCCTATTCACACACACACACACAGTCACTCACTCATATACACACACACACACACACACACACATTCACACTCACACACTCTCTCACACACACACACACACTCACGCACTCTCTCACACACACTCATTCACACACACACACACACACACTCTCTCTTTCTCACACACACACTCTCTCTCTCACACACTCTCTCTCTCTCTCTCACACTCTCTCAGACACACGCACACAGTCTCTCTTTCTCTCTCTCTGTCTCTCACACACACTGTCTCTCTCTCTCTCTCTCACACACACACACACACACACACACACACACACACACACACACACACACTGTCTCTCTCTCTCACACATTCAGTCACATACTGAGACGTGGATGTTTGATGATGTTTGGGTCATAATGGGAATGGCATTATTGAAACCCCCCGAACGGTCCTGGCAGTGGTTTGGATTATCTGTTAACTGCACCTTACGTCCCTAAAGCTGTGTTCCCTGTTTCTGTAGAATTGTTTCCTTGCTGTTTCTAACCAGGGAACATCCTGCGTATTTCAGCCTGCCTTGACAGAACAAAACTTCCAAATGTTGAAAACCAGAGTTATTTGAAAGTTGTGTGTTCTGACAAAGGCCTGGGAAACTGGATAAAAATGTGAAAGATTGAACAGTTCCAGTTTGTTTTCTCCTGAATCGGTTTGAGCTGAATTCTGTGGCTGTTCTTGTTGTCGAACACCGTTACTTTCAGCTCCAGTATTTTAATTAAATGTCTCCTGGGGCTGAACCTAAAGGGGAATGGGGTGGAGAGGGTCCGGTTGGCATTCTGGGAGCCATCACTTGAGTGAGCTTCCTGCCCCTTGGTCAGCTGACAGTCAGCAATAACAGAACCCACCCTGTCACAAAGGAGGCTTGTCAGCCCGTCACCTCTCTGGGACTAGCCCGAAGGGTTAACTCCCCCTCACCTCTCTGTGTACCTTGGCTTCGGAAGGTTTGGAGAGGCCAGAGGCTGATCATGTGCGGCCAACTGTGCTGGACCGAGGCAGATCGGGGGGTCTTTGCGCTGTCTCTCCGCCCCTGCCCAGTCACGTGCCCCTCCTTTTTATTCGTCAGAAATCTTAAATATACCGATTCAGCCACCAGGTGCCTGCCACCAATTTGGGGGGCTTAGACTTGCTCAGTTTTGTTTTAACAACGCAGGCAGCGTTTTCTGTTGTAAACGCCCACAGTATCAACGAACCTCCATTGACACTCCGGGAGGCCGTGCAATGTGCCTGCTTTCTGACAGTCTCTGGTCTAAAACCACGGCCCCAGAAAGGCTGACCGACTTACTCGGTCAATCCATTTTGAGTGCCCCTCTGAGCCACCCCTCATGCTGACTTGGAAATATATCGGCCGTTCCGTCAGCGTCACTGGGTCAGAAGCCTGGGACTTCCCTCCCTAAGCGCATTGAGGGTTTGAGAAGTCAGCCCACCCCCCCACCTTAGAACATAGAACATTCCGGTGCATTACGGGCCCTTCGGAACCAACCTGAAGCCAATCTAACCTCCACTATTCCATTATCATGCAAATGTTTATCCAATGACTATTAAAATACCCTGCAAGTTGGCGAGTCTGCTGATGTTGCCAGCAGTGCGTTCCACACCCCTACTACGTCTGAGTAAAGGAATGACCTCTTAACACCTGTCCTATATCTATCACCTTCTCAAGGGACAGCGAGGGATGGGCAATAAATGCTAGGCCCAGCCAGTGACACCCACATCCCACAACTGTGATTTAAAAATAAATCAAACTCTCATATGCCACTAGTTGAAAATCCAAATTTTTAAAAGCCTCTTGAATGCGTCGAAAGTGATACCTGTTTTGCCACAGGCACTGTCCCACCCCCTACTGAAGCAGTGCATCCCAGATCACACATAACGGCTGGCTTTTATTTCTATTGGCAGAGCACCACAGAACCTGTCCCCGAAAGCAGCGAAGTGAAACGTCGAGGGGGGAGACCCTCTGAGGAGAGCGGTGACCCCCAGGTAAGGGAGCCTGCGTTAGGATGATCGAAGATAACAGTTGAGCCACTGTTTTCCCTTTTGACCCCAACGAGTCCAATCCCAACCTAAAATGTCTGACTTGATAAAGGCTGGCACCTTCTTTGAGGAGGCTGTGAAGACCAGTCGATGATGATCGAGCGGTGGATGCGGTGTATATGGACTTCAGCAAGGCATTTGATAGGGTTCCCCATGGTGGGCCCATTCATAAAGTCAGGAAGTATGGGTTACAGGGAGATTTGGCTATCTGGATTCAGAATTGGCTGGCTGACAGAAGGCAGAGAGTGGTTGTATTCTGCCTGGAGGTCAGTGTTGAGTGGGGTCCCGCAGGGCTCTGTTCTTGGGCCTCTGCTCTTTGTAGTTTCTATAAATGACTTGGATGAGGAGGTTGAGGGGTGGGTTAGTAAATTTGCAGATGACAGAAAGGTTGGAGGTGTCATCGATAGTACAGAGGGCTACTGCAGCGTGACATAGACAGGATGCAAAGCTGGGCTGAGAAATGGCAGATGGAGCTCAACCTGGATTAATGCAAACTGATGCATTTTGGAAGGTCAAACTCAAATGCTGAATATAGGATTAAAGACAGGGTTCTTGGCAGTGTGGAGGATCAGAGGGATCTGGGTGTGCAAGGACGTAGATCCCTCAAAGTTGCCACCCAAGTGGATAGGACTGTTCAGAAAACATACGGTGTTTTAGCTTTCATTAACAGGGGGATCGAGTTTAAGAGCTGCAAGGTTTTGCTGCAGCTCTATTAGTCCCTGGTGAGACCACTCTTGGAATATTGTGTCCAGTTCTGGTTGCCCTACTACAGGAAAGATACAGAGACTTTGGAGGGGGTGCAAAGAAGGTTTACCAGGATGCTGCCTGGACTGGAGGGCTTGCCTTATGAAGAAAGGTTGAATAAGCTCGGACTTTTCTCTCTGGAGAGAAGGAAGAGAGGAGACCTGATCGAGGTATACAAAATAATGAGGGGAATAGATAGAGTCAATAGCCAGAGACTCTTCCCCAGGGCAGGATTGACTGGTACAAGAAGTCATAGTTTGAAGATATTAGGAGGAAGGTATTGAGGAGACGTCAGAGGTAGGTTCTTTATGCAGAGAGTTGTGAATGCATAGAACGCGTTGCCAGTTGAGGTGGTGGAAGCGAAGTCATTGGGACATTTAAGCGACTGCTGGACATGCACGTGGATAGCAGTAAGTTGAGGGGTGCATAGGTTAAGTTACTATATTTTACATTAGGATTAAATCTCGGCACAACATCGTGGGCCGAAGGGCCTGGTCTGTGCTGTACTTTTCGATGTTGATAGGATCAAATGTTGGTTCTAGTGAGGTGATCTTTCCCTGAAACGCAAGCCCAACATAATAGCTAGAAATGGAAGGCAAACATTGAATCAATCAAACACACCGAATTAGACTTTATTGTCACAAGTACTCAAGAAATGAGTCCCTTCAGCCCATCGCCATCGTCCTGCTGGCTCTTTGGCCAAGCTCTCTCTCCGCTGAGTTGATTGGGCTGGTGGTGGTAGGGGTTGGGTCTCTCGGTTGCTGAGGGATGGCCCTTCTTTCTGACCGGTGCAGGGCGAGCCCAGGGCCTGGTACATCGCGGAACGCCAGCGGCACTTCGAGAAGCTGAAGAGGGCTCACGAGGAGATGGTGAGGGAGAGGCAACTGCGGGAGAGCCGGCCGATCGAGGTCAGGCTGGCGAGTGGGCAGCGGGTGGAAGGAGAGGCATGGAAAACCAGCCCTTACCACGTCGCCAGGGCCATCAGGTCAGAATGGGGCTGAGGTTTTACAACGTCCATTCGGCCCCTCTACTCTGCACTGCTGTTCCTGCTCCACCTGAGGCACCTCTCACACCCCTCTCCACCTCCCACCATTCCTTCATCCCCGTGGGAGCGAGTCCCCCATACTCCCCCCACTCCCTGTGGGAGCGAGTCCCCCATTCTCCCCCCACTCCCCGTGGGAGCGAGTCCCCCATTCTCCCCCCACTCCCCGTGGGAGCGAGTCCCCCATTCTCCCCCCACTCCCTGTGGGAGCGAGTCCCCCATTCTCCCCCCACTCCCCGTGGGAGCGAGTCCCCCATTCTCCCCCCACTCCCTGTGGGAGCGAGTCCCCCATTCTCCCCCCACTCCCCGTGGGAGCGAGTCCCCCATTCTCCCCCCACTCCCCGTGGGAGCGAGTCCCCCATTCTCCCCCCACTCCCTGTGGGAGCGAGTCCCCCATTCTCCCCCCACTCCCCGTGGGAGCGAGTCCCCCATTCTCCTCCCACTCCCCGTGGGAGCGAGTCCCCCATTCTCCCCCCACTCCCTGTGGGAGCGAGTCCCCCATTCTCCCCCCACTCCCCGTGGGAGCGAGTCCCCCATTCTCCCCCCACTCCCCGTGGGAGCGAGTCCCCCATTCTCCCCCCACTCCCTGTGGGAGCGAGTCCCCCATTCTCCCCCCACTCCCCGTGGGAGCGAGTCCCCCATTCTCCCCCCACTCCCCGTGGGAGCGAGTCCCCCATTCTCCTCCCACTCCCCGTGGGAGCGAGCCCCCCATTCTCCCCCCACTCCCCGTGGGAGCGAGTCCCCCCCACCTGACCCCCAATCCTTCCCAGAGTGGGGCCCGAGCCCCTGGCTCACAGTGGTGGACACTACCCCTGTGCTGCAGCAGAGTCCGTGTCTGTGATTGGGCTAGTCCCTTCGAAGCGGAGCCGAGCAGGGCCGAATGGCCGTTGCTGTGTGGTTTATCGATCCGGCCGAGGTAAGGACTGGGTAGCGTCCGGCCTGACTCTGATGTTGTTGTTGTATTTTCGTGGTGCCCAGTCCCAGCCTGGCTGGCAGTGCCGTTGTTGCCCGGGTGAATGGCCAGCTCTGGGATCTCCTGCGGCCCCTGGAGGGTGACTCGTCCGTGGAGTTCCTGCCGTTCGGTGACCCAGCGGCACAGGCGGTGAGTGAGGGGTTACACCGGAAACGTGCGCTCTCCCTGTTTATATCGCATGGGGGATGGGGGCGGTGAGGGGTCTTACCTGGGGAGGGAATGGTCCCAAACGGACTGGGTGGGCCTGTGGGTGTCTGTGTGTGGGTGTCGCTCTCTGGGTGTGGGCGTGTGGGTGGGTGGGCCTGTGGGTGCCTGTGGGTGTATTTTAGGGGGGACAGTTCAAGTCACCTCGTTGTAGATTAATAATCCCCTTTCTTTCCTCTGAAACATTAATCATGTTTACAAAGAAATAGGGTCCATACAGATGGTGCTGGAAAAGCACGTCAGCTCAGACAGGATCCGAGGAGCAGGAAAGTCACCGTTCCAGGGTGTATTCCCAGCTCCTTGGATGCTGTCTGACCCACTCTCCTTTTCCAGCACCATCTGTGTGGACACTGCCTTCCAGTATCCGCCCTCCTTACTGCCTCCTTTACACTGACATGGCTGCTTCCTGTTAACATCCACTCACTGCATTACAGTAAACGTGGGGAGGGTCAGAGTGATGGG
>NW_026868749.1:0-15281 GCF_020745735.1 Hemiscyllium ocellatum
GAAGCCTCAAAGTCGGTATGAGCTGTCAGGTTCACTCCCATCCCCGTTTGGACCACTTCCCGACTTAGGAAATTCACAAAATTCGGCCGGAACTCAGAGGACATTCCCCCCTCGAAGGCGTGACAGTCGGCGGAATCGCCGGGTCAGATCCGGCTGGGTTACCCGGCTTGGAAGCCTCAAAGTCGGTATGAGCTGTCAGGTGCACTCCCATCCCCGTTTGGACCACTTCCCGACTTAGGAAATTCGCCAAATTCGGCCTGAACTCAGTGGACAGTCCCCGCTCGAAGGCGTGGAAGTCGGCAGATTCGCCGGGTCAAATCCGGCTGAGCTACCCGTCTTGGAAGCCTCAAAGTCGGTATGAGCTGTCAGGTTCACTCCCATCCCCGTTTGGACCACTTCCCGACTTAGGAAATTCGCCAAATTCGGCCTGAACTTATACAACAGTCCCCCCTCGAAGGCGTGACAGTCGGTAGAACCGCCGGATCAAATCCGGCTGAGCTACCCGGCTTGGAAGCCCCAAAGTCGGTATGAGCTGTCAGGTTCACTCCCATCCCCGTTTGGACCACTTCCCGACTTAGGAAATTCACCAAATTCGGCCTGAACTCAGAGGACAGGCCCCCCTCGAAGGCGTAGAAGTCGGCAGAACCGCCGGATCAAATCCGGCTGAGCTACCCGGCCCCGAAGCCTCAAAGTCGGTATGAGCAGTCAGGTTCAGTCCCATCCCAGTTTGGGCCATTTCCCGACTTAGGAAATTCGCCAAATTCGGCCTGAACTTATACAACAGTCCCCCCTCGAAGGCGTGACAGTCGGTAGAACCGCCGGGTCAAATCCGGCTGAGCTACCCGATTTGGAAGCCTTCAAGACAAAACCCATCCGGCAATGCCACTCAAAAAGGGCCCAAATTCAGAAACACCCCCTTCAAAAGGTACCACTTCCTCGGAGACACTACCGGGACACGCTCCGCTCGGCGAAAATTAAGCCCCCACCACTAACTGAAGCCAACCGCAGCCCCAACTTCAACGGAGAAATCAGTAACCAATTCAAAAATGCACTTGGTTACTGACTTCTACTGACTCAAAAATATTCTAAGTGTCGCTGGTTACTGATTTGTACTGACTAAAAATATTTTAAGTGTCGCTGGTTACTGATTTGTACTGACTGAAAAATATTCTAAGTGTCAGTGGTTACTGATTTGTACTGCTTCAAAAATATTCTAAGTGTCAGTGGTTACTGATTTGTACTGACTGAAAAATTTTCTAACCGCCGGGTCAAATCCGGCCGGGCCAGCCGGCTTGGAAGCCTCAAGGTCGGTATGAGCTGTCAGATTCAACCCCATCACCATTTGGACCACTTCCCGACATAGGAAATTCACCAAATTCGGCCTGAACTCAGAGGGCAGGCCCCCCTCGAAGGCCAGGCATTCGGCAGAACCGCCGGGACAAATACGACTGTGCTACCCGGCCCCGAAGCCTCAAAGTCGGTATGAGCAGTTAGGTTCACTCCCAACCCCGTTTGGACCACGTCCCGACTTAGGAAATTCACCAAATTCGGCCTGAACTTAGACAACAGTCCCCCCTCGAAGGCGTGACAGTCGGCGGAACCGCCGGATCAAATCCGGCTGAGCTACCCGTCTTGGAAGCCCCAAAGTCGGTATGAGCTGTCAGGTTCACTCCCATCCCCGTTTGGACCACTTCCCGACTTAGGAAATTCACCAAATTCGGCCCGAACTTAGAGGAGAGTCCCCCCTCGAAGGCGTGACAGTCGGCGGAACCGCCGGATCAAATCCGGCTGAGCTACCCGGCTTGGAAGCCCCAAAGTCGGTATGAGCTGTCAGGTCCACTCCCATCCCCGTTTGGACCACTTCCCGACATAGGAAATTCACCAAATTCGGCCTGAACTCAGAGGGCAGGCCCCCCTCGAAGGCGAGGCATTCGGCAGAACCGCCGGGTCAAATCCGACTGTGCTACCCGGCCCCTGAAGCCTCAAAGTCGGTATGAGCAGTCAGGTTCAGTCCCATCCCAGTTTGGGCCACTTCCCGACTTAGGAAATTCACCAAATTCGGCCTGAACTCAGAGGACAGCCCCCCCTCGAAGGCGTGGACAGTCGGCAGAATCGCCGGGTCAAATCCGGCTGAGCTACCCGGCTTGAAGCCTCAAAGTCGGTATGAGCTGTCAGGTTCACTCCCATCCCCGTTTGGACCACTTCCCGACTTAGGAAATTCACCAAATTCGGCCGAACTCAGAGGACAGTCCCCCCTCGAAGGCGTGACAGTCGGGCGAATCGCCGGGTCAAATCCGGCTGAGCTACCCGAAGCCTCAAAGTCGGTATGAGCTGTCAGGTTCACTCCCATCCCCGTTTGGACCACTTCCCGACTTAGGAAATTCGCCAAATTCGGCCTGAACTCAGAGGACAGTCCCCCCTCGAAGGCGTGGACAGTCGGCAGAACCGCCGGATCAAATCCGGCTGAGCTACCCGGCCCCGAAGCCTCAAAGTCGGTATGAGCTGTCAGGTTCACTCCCATCCCCGTTTGGACCACTTCCCGACTTAGGAAATTCACCAAATTCGGCCTGAACTTATACAACAGTCCCCCCTCGAAGGCGTGACAGTCGGTAGAACCGCCGGATCAAATCCGGCTGAGCTACCCGGCTTGGAAGCCCCAAAGTCGGTATGAGCTGTCAGGTTCACTCCCATCCCCGTTTGGACCACTTCCCGACTTAGGAAATTCACCAAATTCGGCCTGAACTCAGAGGACAGGCCCCCCTCGAAGGCGAGGAAGTCGGCAGAACCGCCGGGTCAAATCCGGCTGAGCTACCCGGCCCCGAAGCCTCAAAGTCGGTATGAGCTGTCAGGTTCACTCCCATCCCAGTTTGGACCAATTCCCGACTTAGGAAATTCACCAAATTCGGCCTGAACTCAGAGGACAGTCCCCCCTCGAAGGCGTGACAGTCGGGAGAACCGCCGGGTCAAATCCGGCTGAGCTACCCGGCTTGGAAGCCTCAAAGTCGGTATGAGCTGTCAGGTTCACTCCCATCCCCGTTTGGACCACTTCCCGACTTAGGAAATTCACCAAATTCGGCCTGAACTCAGAGGACAGTCCCCCTCGAAGGCGTGGACAGTCGGCAGAATCGCCGGGTCAAATCCGGCTGAGCTACCCGCACCCGAAGCCTCAAAGTCGGTATGAGCTGTCAGGTTCACTCCCATCCCCGTTTGGACCACTTCCCGACTTAGGAAATTCGCCAAATTCGGCCTGAACTCAGAGGACAGTCCCCGCTCGAAGGCGTGGAAGTCGGCAGAATCGCCGGGTCAAATCCGGCTGAGCTACCCGGCTCGAAGCCTCAAAGTCGGTATGAGCTGTCAGGTTCACTCCCATCCCCGTTTGGACCACTTCCCGACTTAGGAAATTCGCCAAATTCGGCCTGAACTTATACAACAGTCCCCCCTCGAAGGCGTGACAGTCGGTAGAACCGCCGGATCAAATCCGGCTGAGCTACCCGGCTTGGAAGCCCCAAAGTCGGTATGAGCTGTCAGGTTCACTCCCATCCCCGTTTGGACCACTTCCCGACTTAGGAAATTCACCAAATTCGGCCTGAACTCAGAGGACAGGCCCCCCTCGAAGGCGTAGAAGTCGGCAGAACCGCCGGATCAAATCCGGCTGAGCTACCCGGCCCCGAAGCCTCAAAGTCGGTATGAGCAGTCAGGTTCAGTCCCATCCCAGTTTGGGCCATTTCCCGACTTAGGAAATTCGCCAAATTCGGCCTGAACTTATACAACAGTCCCCCCTCGAAGGCGTGACAGTCGGTAGAACCGCCGGGTCAAATCCGGCTGAGCTACCCGATTTGGAAGCCTTCAAGACAAAACCCATCCGGCAATGCCACTCAAAAAGGGCCCAAATTCAGAAACACCCCCTTCAAAAGGTACCACTTCCTCGGAGACACTACCGGGACACGCTCCGCTCGGCGAAAATTAAGCCCCCACCACTAACTGAAGCCAACCGCAGCCCCAACTTCAACGGAGAAATCAGTAACCAATTCAAAAATGCACTTGGTTACTGACTTCTACTGACTCAAAAATATTCTAAGTGTCGCTGGTTACTGATTTGTACTGACTAAAAAATATTTTAAGTGTCGCTGGTTACTGATTTGTACTGACTGAAAAATATTCTAAGTGTCAGTGGTTACTGATTTGTACTGCTTCAAAAATATTCTAAGTGTCAGTGGTTACTGATTTGTACTGACTGAAAAATTTTCTAACCGCCGGGTCAAATCCGGCCGGGCCAGCCGGCTTGGAAGCCTCAAGGTCGGTATGAGCTGTCAGATTCAACCCCATCACCATTTGGACCACTTCCCGACATAGGAAATTCACCAAATTCGGCCTGAACTCAGAGGGCAGGCCCCCCTCGAAGGCCAGGCATTCGGCAGAACCGCCGGGACAAATACGACTGTGCTACCCGGCCCCGAAGCCTCAAAGTCGGTATGAGCAGTTAGGTTCACTCCCAACCCCGTTTGGACCACGTCCCGACTTAGGAAATTCACCAAATTCGGCCTGAACTTAGACAACAGTCCCCCCTCGAAGGCGTGACAGTCGGCGGAACCGCCGGATCAAATCCGGCTGAGCTACCCGTCTTGGAAGCCCCAAAGTCGGTATGAGCTGTCAGGTTCACTCCCATCCCCGTTTGGACCACTTCCCGACTTAGGAAATTCACCAAATTCGGCCCGAACTTAGAGGAGAGTCCCCCCTCGAAGGCGTGACAGTCGGCGGAACCGCCGGATCAAATCCGGCTGAGCTACCCGGCTTGGAAGCCCCAAAGTCGGTATGAGCTGTCAGGTCCACTCCCATCCCCGTTTGGACCACTTCCCAACATAGGAAATTCACCAAATTCGGCCTGAACTCAGAGGACAGGCCCCCCTCGAAGGCCAGGCATTCGGCAGAATCGCCGGGTCAAATCCGACTGTGCTACCCGGCCCCGAAGCCTCAAAGTCGGTATGAGCTGTCAGGTTCAGTCCCATCCCAGTTTGGGCCATTCCCGACTTAGGAAATTCACCAAATTCGGCCTGAACTCAGAGGACAGCCCCCCTCGAAGGCGTGGACAGTCGGCAGAATCGCCGGGTCAAATCCGGCTGAGCTACCCGGCCCCGAAGCCTCAAAGTCGGTATGAGCTGTCAGGTTCACTCCCATCCCCGTTTGGACCACTTCCCGACTTAGGAAATTCACCAAATTCGGCCTGAACTCAGAGGACAGTCCCCGCTCGAAGGCGTGAAAGTCGGCGGAATCGCCGGGTCAAATCCGGCTGAGCTACCCGTATTGGAAGCCTCAAAGTCGGTATGAGTTGTCAGGTTCACTCCCATTCCCGTTTGGACCACATCCCGACTTAGGAAATTCACCAAATTCGGCCTGAACTCAGAGGACAGGCCCGCCCTCGAAGGCGTGGAAGTCGGCAGGATCGCCGGGTCAAATACGGCTGAGCTACCCGCCCCGAAGCCTCAAAGTCGGGATGAGCTGTCAGGTTCACTCCCATCCCCGTTTGGACCACTTCCCGTCTTAGGAAATTCACCAAATTCGGCCTGAACTTAGACAACAGGCCCCCCTCGAAGGCGTGCCAGTCGGCAGAACCGCCGGATCAAATCCGGCTGAGCTACCCGGCTCGGAAGCCCCAAAGTCGGTATGAGCTGTCAGGTTCACTCCCATCCCCGTTTGGTCCACTTCCCGACTTAGGAAATTCACCAAATTCGGCCTGAACTCAGAGGACAGTCCCCCCTCGAAGGCTTGACAGTCGGTAGAACCGCCAGATCAAATCCGGCTGAGCTACCCGGCTTGGATGCCCCAAAGTCGGTATGAGCTGTCAGGTTCACTCCCATCCCCGTTAGGACCACTTCCCGACTTAGGAAATTCACCAAATTCGGCCTGAACTCAGAGGACAGTCCCCGCTCGAAGGCGTGAAGTCGGCAGAACCGCCGGATCAAATCCGGCTGAGCTACCCGCACCCGAAGCCTCAAAGTCGGTATGAGCTGTCAGGTTCACTCCCATCCCCGTTTGGACCACTTCCCGACTTAGGAAATTCGCCAAATTCGGCCTGAACTTATACAACAGTCCCCCCTCGAAGGCGTGACAGTCGGTAGAACCGCCGGTCAAATCCGGCTGAGCTACCCGGCTTGGAAGCCTCAAAGTCGGTATGAGCTGTCAGGTTCACTCCCATCCCCGTTTGGACCACTTCCCGACTTAGGAAATTCGCCAAATTCGGCCTGAACTCAGAGGACAGTCCCCCCTCGAAGGCGTGACAGTCGGTAGAACCGCCGGATCAAATCCGGCTGAGCTACCCGGCTTGGAAGCCCCAAAGTCGGTATGAGCTGTCAGGTTCACTCCCATCCCCGTTTGGACCACTTCCCGACTTAGGAAATTCACCAAATTCGGCCTGAACTCAGAACAGTCCCCCCTCGAAGGCG
Organism: Hemiscyllium ocellatum; assembly: GCF_020745735.1. Taxonomy (NCBI): domain Eukaryota; kingdom Metazoa; phylum Chordata; class Chondrichthyes; order Orectolobiformes; family Hemiscylliidae; genus Hemiscyllium; species Hemiscyllium ocellatum. Next base: position 6,441 of record NW_026868749.1, read on the forward strand.
TGACAGTCGGCGGAACCGCCGGATCATATCCGGCTGAGCTACCCGGCTTGGAAGCCCCAAAGTCGGTATGAGCTGTCAGGTTCACTCCCATCCCCGTTTGGACCACTTCCCGACTTAGGAAATTCACCAAATTCGGCCTGAACTCAGAGGACAGGCCCCCCTCGAAGGCGTGACAGTCGGCAGAACCGCCGGATCAAATCCGGCTGAGCTACCCGGCCCCGAAGCCTCAAAGTCGGTATGAGCTGTCAGGTTCACTCCCATCCCCGTTTGGACCACTTCCCGACTTAGGAAATTCACCAAATTCGGCCTGAACTTAGACAACAGCCCCCCTCGAAGGCGTGAAGTCGGCAGAACCGCCGGTCAAATCCGGCTGAGCTACCCGGCCCCGAAGCCTCAAAGTCGGTATGAGCTGTCAGGTTCACTCCCATCCCCGTTTGGACCACTTCCCGACTTAGGAAATTCACCAAATTCGGCCGGAACTCAGAGGACAGTCCCCCCCTCGAAGGCGTGACAGTCGGCGGAATCGCCGGGTCAGATCCGGCTGAGCTACCCGGCTTGGAAGCCTCAAAGTCGGTATGAGCTGTCAGGTTCACTCCCATCCCCGTTTGGACCACTTCCCGACTTAGGAAATTCACCAAATTCGGCCTGAACTTAGACAACAGTCCCCCCTCGAAGGCGTGACAGTCGGCAGAAACGCCGGGTCAAATCCGGCTGAGCTACCCGGCTTGGAAGCCCCAAAGTCGGTATGAGCTGTCAGGTTCACTCCCATCCCCTGTTTGGACCACTTCCCGACTTAGGAAATTCACCAAATTCGGCCTGAACTCATAGGACAGGCCCCCCTCGAAGGCGTGAAGTCGGCAGAACCGCCGGTTCAAATCCGGCTGAGCTACCCGGCTTGAAGCCTCAAAGTCGGTATGAGCTGTCAGGTTCACTCCCAATCACCATTTGGACCACTTCCCGACTTAGGAAATTCACCAAATTCGGCCTGAACTCAGAGGACAGCCCCCCCTCGAAGGCGAGGAAGTCGGCAGAATCGCCGGGACAAATCCGGCTGAGCTACCCGGCCCAGAAGCCTCAAAGTCGGTATGAGCTGTCAGGTTCACTCCCATCCCCGTTTGGACCACTTCCCGACTTAGGAAATTCACCAAATTCGGCCTGAACTCAGAGGACAGTCCCCCCTCGAAGGCGTGACAGTCGGCGGAATCGCCGGGTCAAATCCGGCTGAGCTACCCGGCTTGGAAGCCTCAAAGTCGGTATGAGCTGTCAGGTTCACTCCCATCCCCGTTTGGACCACTTCCCGACTTAGGAAATTCACCAAATTCGGCCTGAACTCAGAGGACAGTCCCCCCTCGAAGGCGTGAAGTCGGCAGAACCGCCGGTCAAATCCGGCTGAGCTACCCGGCCCCGAAGCCTCAAAGTCGGTATGAGCTGTCAGGTTCACTCCCATCCCCGTTTGGACCACTTCCCGACTTAGGAAATTCACCAAATTCGGCCTGAACTCAGAGACAGTCCCCCCTCGAAGGCGTGACAGTCGGCAGAACCGCCGGATCAAATCCGGCTGAGCTACCCGGCTTGGAAGCCCCAAAGTCGGTATGAGCTGTCAGGTGCACTCCCATCCCCGTTTGGACCACTTCCCGACTTAGGAAATTCACCAAATTCGGCCTGAACTCAGAGGACAGTCCCCGCTCGAAGGCGTGGAAGTCGGCAGAACCGCCGGATCAAATCCGGCTGTGCTACCCGGCACCGAAGCCACAAAGTCGGTATGAGCTGTCAGGTTCACTCCCATCCCCGTTTGGACCACTTCCCGACTTAGGAAATTCGCCAAATTCGGCCTGAACTTATACAACAGTCCCCCCTCGATGGCGTGACAGTCGGTAGAAACGCCGGATCAAATCCGGCTGAGCTACCCGGCTTGGAAGCCCCAAAGTCGGTATGAGCTGTCAGGTTCACTCCCATCCCCGTTTGGACCACTTCCCGACTTAGGAAATTCACCAAATTCGGCCCGAACTTAGACAACAGTCCCCCCTCGAAGGCGTGACAGTCGGTAGAACCGCCGGATCAAATCCGGCTGAGCTACCCGGCTTGGAAGCCCCAAAGTCGGTATGAGCTGTCAGGTTCACTCCCATCCCCGTTTGGACCACTTCCCGACATAGGAAATTCACCAAATCGGCCTGAACTCAGAGGGCAGTGCCCCCTCGAAGGCCAGGCATCGGCAGAACCGCCGGATCAAATCCGACTGTGCTACCCGGCCCCGAAGCCTCAAAGTCGGTATGAGCAGTCAGGTTCAGTCCCATCCCAGTTTGGGCCACTTCCCGACTTAGGAAATTCACCAAATTCGGCCTGAACTCAGAGGACAGCCCCCCCTCGAAGGCGTGAAGTCGGCAGAATCGCCGGGTCAAATCCGGCTGAGCTACCCGGCCCCGAAGCCTCAAAGTCGGTAAGAGCTGTCAGGTTCACTCCCATCCCCGTTTGGACCACTTCCCGACTTAGGAAATTCACCAAATTCGGCCGGAACTCAGAGGACAGTCCCCCCTCGAAGGCGTGACAGTCGGCGGAATCGCCGGGTCAGATCCGGCTGGGTTACCCGGCTTGGAAGCCTCAAAGTCGGTATGAGCTGTCAGGTGCACTCCCATCCCCGTTTGGACCACTTCCCGAATTAGGAAATTAACCAAATTCGGCCTGAACTCAGAGGACAGTCCCCGCTCGAAGGCGTGAAGTCGGCAGAACCGCCGGGTCAAATCCGGCTGAGCTACCCGCACCCGAAGCCTCAAAGTCGGTTTGAGCTGTCAGGTTCACTCCCATCCCCGTTTGGACCACTTCCCGACTTAGGAAATTCGCCAAATTCGGCCTGAACTTATACAACAGTCCCCCCTCGAAGGCGTGACAGTCGGTAGAACCGCCGGATCAAATCCGGCTGAGCTACCCGGCTTGGAAGCCCCAAAGTCGGTATGAGCTGTCAGGGTTCACTCCCATCCCCGTTTGGACCACTTCCCGATTAGGAAATTCGCCAAATTCGGCCTGAACTTACACAACAGTCCCCCCTCGAAGGCGTGACAGTCGGTAGAACCGCCGGATCAAATCCGGCTGAGCTACCCGGCTTGGAAGCCCCAAAGTCGGTATGAGCTGTCAGGTTCACTCCCATCCCCGTTTGGACCACTTCCCGACTTAGGAAATTCACCAAATTCGGCCTGAACTCAGAGGGCAGTCCCCCCTCGAAGGCGTGTCAGTCGGCAGAACCGCCGGGACAAATCCGACTGAGCTACCCGGCCCCGAAGCCTCAAAGTCGGTATGAGCTGTCAGGTTCACTCCCATCCCCGTTTGGACCACTTCCCGACTTAGGAAATTCACCAAATTCGGCCGAACTTAGAGGACAGTCCCCCCTCGAAGGCGTGACAGTCGGCGGAACCGCCGGATCAAATCCGGCTGAGCTACCCGGCTTGGAAGCCCCAAAGTCGGTATGAGCTGTCAGGTTCACTCCCATCCCCGTTTGGACCACTTCCCAACATAGGAAATTCACCAAATTCGGCCTGAACTCAGAGGGCAGTCCCCCCTCGAAGGCCAGGCAGTCGGCAGAACCGCCGGGTCAAATCCGACTGTGCTACCCGGCCCCGAAGCCTCAAAGTCGGTATGAGCTGTCAGGTTCACTCCCATCCCCGTTTGGACCACTTCCCGACTTAGGAAATTCACCAAATTCGGCCTGAACTCAGAGGACAGCCCCCCTCGAAGGCGTGGAAGTCGGCAGAATCGCCGGGTCAAATCCGGCTGAGCTACCCGGCCCCGAAGCCTCAAAGTCGGTATGAGCTGTCAGGTTCACTCCCATCCCCGTTTGGACCACTTCCCGACTTAGGAAATTCACCAAATTCGGCCTGAACTCAGAGGACAGTCCCCCCTCGAAGGCGTGACAGTCGGCAGAATCGCCGGGTCAAATCCGGCTGAGCTACCCGCTTGGAAGCCTCAAAGTCGGTATGAGCTGTCAGGTTCACTCCCATCCCCGTTTGGACCACTTCCCGACTTAGGAAATTCACCAAATTCGGCCTGAACTCAGAGGACAGTCCCCCCTCGAAGGCGTGACAGTCGGCAGAATCGCCGGGTCAAATCCGGCTGAGCTACCCGCACCCGAAGCCTCAAAGTCGGTATGAGCTGTCAGGTTCACTCCCATCCCCGTTTGGACCACTTCCCGACTTAGGAAATTCGCCAAATTCGGCCTGAACTTATACAACAGTCCCCCCTCGAAGGCGTGAAGTCGGCAGAACCGCCGGATCAAATCCGGCTGAGCTACCCGGCCCCGAAGCCTCAAAGTCGGTATGAGCTGTCAGGTTCACTCCCATCCCCGTTTGGACCACTTCCCGACTTAGGAAATTCGCCAAATTCGGCCTGAACTTATACAACAGTCCCCCCTCGAAGGCGTGACAGTCGGTAGAACCGCCGGATCAAATCCGGCTGAGCTACCCGGCTTGGAAGCCCCAAAGTCGGTATGAGCTGTCAGGTTCACTCCCATCCCCGTTTGGACCACTTCCCGACTTAGGAAATTCACCAAATTCGGCCTGAACTCAGAGGACAGGCCCCCCTCGAAGGCGTAGAAGTCGGCAGAACCGCCGGATCAAATCCGGCTGGCTACCCGGCCCCGAAGCCTCAAAGTCGGTATGAGGAGTCAGGTTCAGTCCCATCCCAGTTTGGGCCATTTCCCGACTTAGGAAATTCGCCAAATTCGGCCTGAACTTATACAACAGTCCCCCCTCGAAGGCGTGACAGTCGGTAGAACCGCCGGGTCAAATCCGGCTGAGCTACCCGATTTGGAAGCCTTCAAGACAAAACCCATCCGGCAATGCCACTCAAAAAGGGCCCAAATTCAGAAACACCCCCTTCAAAAGGTACAACTTCCTCGGAGACACTACCGGGACACGCTCCGCTCGGCGAAAATTAAGCCCCCCACCACTAACTGAAGCCAACCGCAGCCCCAACTTCAACGGAGAAATCAGTAACCAATTCAAAAAATGCACTTGGTTACTGACTTCTCCTGACTCAAAAATATTCTAAGTGTCGTGGTTACTGATTTGTACTGACTAAAAAATATTTTAAGTGTCGCTGGTTACTGATTTGTACTGACTGAAAAATATTCTAAGTGTCAGTGGTTACTGATTTGTACTGACTGAAAAATTTTCTAACCGCCGGGTCAAATCCGGCCGGGCCAGCCGGCTTGGAAGCCTCAAGGTCGGTATGAGCTGTCAGATTCAACCCCATCACCATTTGGACCACTTCCCGACATAGGAAATTCACCAAATTCGGCCTGAACTCAGAGGGCAGGCCCCCCTCGAAGGCCAGGCATTCGGCAGAACCGCCGGGACAAATACGACTGTGCTACCCGGCCCCGAAGCCTCAAAGTCGGTATGAGCAGTTAGGTTCACTCCCAACCCCGTTTGGACCACGTCCCGACTTAGGAAATTCACCAAATTCGGCCTGAACTTAGACAACAGTCCCCCCTCGAAGGCGTGACAGTCGGCGGAACCGCCGGATCAAATCCGGCTGAGCTACCCGTCTTGGAAGCCCCAAAGTCGGTATGAGCTGTCAGGTTCACTCCCATCCCCGTTTGGACCACTTCCCGACTTAGGAAATTCACCAAATTCGGCCCGAACTTATAGGAGAGTCCCCCCTCGAAGGCGTGACAGTCCGCGGAACCGCCGGATCAAATCCGGCTGAGCTACCCGGCTTGGAAGCCCCAACGTCGGTATGAGCTGTCAGGTCCACTCCCATCCCCGTTTGGACCACTTCCCAACATAGGAAATTCACCAAATTCGGCCTGAACTCAGAGGGCAGGCCCCCATCGAAGGCGTGACAGTCGGCAGAACCGCCGGCTCAAATCCGGCTGAGCTACCCGGCCCCGAACCCTCAAAGTCGGTATGAGCAGTCAGGTTCAGTCCCATCCCAGTGTGGGCCATTTCCCGACTTAGGAAATTCGCCAAATTCGGCCTGAACTCAGAGGACAGTCCCCCCCCGAAGGCGTGACAGTCGGTAGAATCGCCGGATCAAATCCGGCTGAGCTACCAGGCCCCGAAGCCTCGAAGTCGGTATGAGCTGTCAGGTTCACTCCCATCCCCCGTTTGGACCACTTCCCGACTTAGGAAATTCACCAAATTCGGCCTGAACTCAGAGGACAGTCCCCCCTCGAAGGCGTGACAGTCGGCAGAATCGCCGGGTCAAATCCGGCTGAGCTACCCGGCCCCGAAGCCTCAAAGTCGGTATGAGCTGTCAGGTTCACTCCCATCCCCGTTTGGACCACTTCCCGACTTAGGAAATTCGCCAAATTCGGCCTGAACTTATACAACAGTCCCCCCTCGAAGGCGTGACAGTCGGTAGAACCGCCGGATCAAATCCGGCTGAGCTACCCGGCTTGGAAGCCCCAAAGTCGGTATGAGCTGTCAGGTTCACTCCCATCCCCGTTTGGACCACTTCCCGACTTAGGAAATTCACCAAATTCGGCCTGAACTTAGAGGACAGTCCCCCCTCGAAGGCGTGACAGTCGGTAGAAACGCCGGATCAAATCCGGCTGAGCTACCCGGCTTGGAAGCCCCAAAGTCGGTATGAGCTGTCAGGTTCACTCCCATCCCCGTTTGGACCACTTCCCGACTTAGGAAATTCACCAAATTCGGCCTGAACTCAGAGGACAGGTCCCCCTCGAAGGCGTGAAGTCGGCAGAACCGCCGGATCAAATCCGGCTGAGCTACCCGGCCCCGAAGCCTCAAAGTCGGTATGAGCTGTCAGGTTCACTCCCATCCCCGTTTGGACCACTTCCCGACTTAGGAAATTCACCAAATTCGGCCTGAACTCAGAGGACAGCCCCCCTCGAAGGCGTGGAAGTCGGCAGAATCGCCGGGTCAAATCCGGCTGAGCTACCCGGCCCCGAAGCCTCAAAGTCGGTATGAGCTGTCAGGTTCACTCCCATCCCCGTTTGGACCACTTCCCGACTTAGGAAATTCGCCAAATTCGGCCTGAACTCATACGACAGCCCCCCTCGAAGGCGTGACAGTCGGTAGAACCGCCGGATCAAATCCGGCTGAGCTACCCGGCTTGGAAGCCTCAAAGTCGGTATGAGCTGTCAGGTTCACTCCCATCCCCGTTTGGACCACTTCCCGACTTAGGAAATTCACCAAATTCGGCCTGAACTCAGAGGACAGTCCCCCCTCGAAGGCGTGGAGTCGGCAGAACCGCCGGGTCAAATCCGGCTGAGCTACCCGGCCCGAAGCCTCAAAGTCGGTATGAGCTGTCAGGTTCACTCCCATCCCCGTTTGGACCACTTCCCGACTTAGGAAATTCACCAAATTCGGCCTGAACTTAGACAACAGTCCCCCCTCGAAGGCGTGACAGTCGGCAGAACCGCCGGATCAAATCCGGCTGAGCTACCCGGCTTGGAAGCCCAAAGTCGGTATGAGCTGTCAGGTTCACTCCCATCCCCGTTTGGACCACTTCCCGACTTAGGAAATTCACCAAATTCGGCCTGAACTTAGAGGAGAGTCCCCCCTCGAAGGCGTGACAGTCGGCAGAACCGCCGGATCAAATCCGGCTGAGCTACCCGCTTGGAAGCCCAAAGTCGGTATGAGCTGTCAGGTTCACTCCCATCCCCGTTTGGACCACTTCCCGACTTAGGAAATTCAGCCAAATTCGGCCTGAACTCAGAGGACAGGCCCCCCTCGAAGGCGTGACAGTCGGCAGAACCGGCGGATCAAATCCGGCTGAGCTACCCGGCCCCGAAGCCCCAAAGTCGGTATGAGCTGTCAGGTTCACTCCCATCCCCGTTTGGACCACTTCCCGACTTAGGAAATTCACCAAATTCGGCCTGAACTTAGACACCGTCCCCCCTCGAAGGCGTGACAGTCGGCGGAACCGCCGGATCAAATCCGGCTGAGCTACCCGGCTTGAAGCCTCAAAGTCGGTATGAGCTGTCAGGGTTCACTCCCATCCCCGTTTGACCACTTCCCGACTTAGGAAATTCACCAAATTCGGCCTGAACTCAGAGGACAGGCCCCTCTCGAAGGCGTAGAAGTCGGCAGAAACGCCGGGTCAAATCCGGCTGAGCTACCCGGCTTGGAAGCCCCTAAGTCGGTATGAGCTGTCAGGTTCACTCCATCCCGTTTGGACCACTTCCCGACTTAGGAAATTCACCAAATTCGGCCTGAACTCAGAGACAGTCCCCCCTCGAAGGCGTGACTGTCGGCAGAACCGCCGGATCAAATCCGGCTGAGCTACCCGGCTTGGAAGCCCCAACGTCGGTATGAGCTGTCAGGTTCACTCCCATCCCCGTTTGGACCACTTCCCGACATAGGAAATTCGCCAAATTCGGCCTGAACTTATACAACAGTCCCCCCTCGAAGGCGTGACAGTCGGTCGAACCGCCGGATCAAATCCGGCTGAGCTACCCGGCTTGGAAGCCCTAAAGTCGGTATGAGCTGTCAGGTTTCACTCCCATCCCCGTTTGGACCACTTCCCGACTTAGGAAATTCAGCCAAATTCGGCCTGAACTTATACAACAGTCCCCCCTCGAAGGCGTGACTGTCGGTAGAACCGCAGGATCAAATCCGGCTGAGCTACCCGGCTTGGAAGCCTCAAAGTCGGTATGAGCTGTCAGGTTCACTCCCATCCCCGTTTGGACCACTTCCCGACTTAGGAAATTCACCAAATTCGGCCTGAACTCAGAGGGCAGTCCCCCCTCGAAGGCGTCGCATTCGGCGAACGCCGGGTCAAATCCGGCTGTGCTACCCGGCCCCGAAGCCTCAAAGTCGGTATGAGCTGTCAGGTTCACTCCCATCCCCGTTTGGACCACTTCCCGACTTAGGAAATTCACCAAAT
>NW_026868750.1:0-15237 GCF_020745735.1 Hemiscyllium ocellatum
CCCCCCCGAAGGCGTAGAAGTCGGCAGAACCGCCGGATCAAATCCGGCTGAGCTACCCGGCCCCGAAGCCTCAAAGTCGGTATGAGCTGTCAGGTTCACTCCCATCCCCGTTTGGACCACTTCCACTTAGGAAATTCACCAAATTCGGCCTGAACTCAGAGGACAGTCCCCCCTCGAAGGCGTGGCAGTCGGCAGAACCGCCGGGTCAAATCCGGCTGAGCTACCCGCTTGGAAGCCTCAAAGTCGGTATGAGCTGTCAGGTTCACTCCCATCCCCGTTTGGACCACTTCCCGACTTAGGAAATTCACCAAATTCGGCCTGAACTTAGAGAACAGTCCCCCCTCGAAGGCGTGACAGTCGGCGGAACCGCCGGATCAAATCCGGCTGAGCTACCCGGCTTGAAGCCCAAAGTCGGTATGAGCTGTCAGGTTCACTCCCATCCCCGTTTGGACCACTTCCCGACTTAGGAAATTCACCAAATTCGGCCTGAACTTAGAGGACAGTCCCCCCTCGAAGGCGTGACAGTCGGCGGAACCGCCGGATCAAATCCGGCTGAGCTACCCGTCTTGGAAGCCCCAAAGTCGGTATGAGCTGTCAGGTTCACTCCCATCCCCGTTTGGACCACTTCCCGACTTAGGAAATTCACCAAATTCGGCCTGAACTCAGAGGCAGTCCCCCCTCGAAGGCGTGGCAGTCGGCAGAACCGCCGGGTCAAATCCGGCTGGGCTACCCGGCCCCGAAGCCTCAAAGTCGGTATGAGCTGTCAGGTTCAGCTCCCATCCCCGTTTGGACCACTTCCCGACTTAGGAAATTCACCAAATTCGGCCTGAACTCAGAGGACATCCCCCCCTCGAAGGCGTGCAACTCGGCAGAATCGCCGGTCAAATCCGGCTGAGCTACCCGGCCCCGAAGCCTCAAAGTCGGTATGAGCTGTCAGGTTCACTCCCATCCCCGTTTGGACCACTTCCCGACTTAGGAAATTCACCAAATTCGGCCTGAACTCAGAGGACAGGCCCCCCTCGAAGGCGTGAAGTCGGCAGAACCGCCGGGTCAAATCCGGCTGAGCTACCCGGCCCCGAAGCCTCAAAGTCGGTATGTGCTGTCAGGTTCACTCCCATCCCAGTTTGGACCACTTCCCGACTTAGGAAATTTCACCAAATTCGGCCTGAACTTAGAGGGCAGTCCCCCCTCGAAGGCGAGACAGTCGGCTGAACCGCCGGTTCAAATACGGCTGTGCTACCCGTCTTCGAAGCCTCAAAGTCGGTATGAGCTGTTAGGTTCACTCCCATCCCCGTTTGGACCACTTCCCGACTTAGGAAATTCACCAAATTCGGCCTGAACTCAGAGGACAGTCCCCCCTCGAAGGCGTGACAGTCGGCGGAACCGCCGGATCAAATCCGGCTGAGCTACCCGGCTTGGAAGCCTCAAAGTCGGTATGAGCTGTCAGGTTCACTCCCATCCCCGTTTGGACCACTTCCCGACTTAGGAAATTCACCAAATTCGGCCTGAACTCAGAGGACAGTCCCCCCTCGAAGGCGTGAAGTCGGCAGAACCGCCGGATCAAATCCGGCTGAGCTACCCGGCTTGAAGCCTCAAAGTCGGTATGAGCTGTCAGGTTCACTCCCATCCCCGTTTGGACCACTTCCCGACTTAGGAAATTCACCAAATTCGGCCTGAACTCAGAGACAGTCCCCCCTCGAAGGCGTGACATCGGCAGAACCGCCGGATCAAATCCGGCTGTGCTACCCGGCCCCGAAGCCTCAAAGTCGGTATGAGCTGTCAGGTCCACTCCCATCCCAGTTTGGGCCACTTCCCGACTTAGGAAATTCACCAAATTCGGCCTGAACTCAGAGGACAGGCCCCCCTCGAAGGCGTGACAGTCGGCGGAACCGCCGGATCAAATCCGGCTGAGCTACCCGCCCCCGAAGCCCCAAAGTCGGTATGAGCTGTCAGGTTCACTCCCATCCCCGTTTGGACCACTTCCCGACTTAGGAAATTCACCAAATTCGGCCGAACTCAGAGGACAGTCCCCCTCGAAGGCGTGAAGTCGGCAGAACCGCCGGATCAAATCCGGCTGAGCTACCCGCTTGGAAGCCCAAAGTCGGTATGAGCTGTCAGGTTCACTCCCATCCCCGTTTGGACCACTTCCCGACTTAGGAAATTCGCCAAATTCGGCCTGAACTTATACTACAGTCCCCCCTCGAAGGCGTGGCAGTCGGCTGAACCGCCGGGTCAAATCCGGCTGAGCTACCCGGCTTGGAAGCCCCAAAGTCGGTATGAGCTGTCAGGTTCACTCCCATCCCCGTTTGGACCCACTTCCCGACTTAGGAAATTCGACAAATTCGGCCTGAACTAGAGGACAGTCCCCCCTCGAAGGCGTGACAGTCGGTAGAACCGCCGGATCAAATCCGGCTGAGCTACCCGGCTTTGAAGCCCCAAAGTCGGTATGAGCTGTCAGGTTCACTCCCATCCCCGTTTGGACCACTTCCCGACTTAGGAAATTCACCAAATTCGGCCTGAACTCAGAGACAGTCCCCCCTCGAAGGCGTGAAGTCGGCAGAACCGCCGGATCAAATCCGGCTGAGCTACCCGTCTTGGAAGCCCCAAAGTCGGTATGAGCTGTCAGGTTCACTCCCATCCCCGTTTGGACCACTTCCCGACTTAGGAAATTCACCAAATTCGGCCCGAACTTAGAGGAGAGTCCCCCCTCGAAGGCGTGACAGTCGGCGGAACCGCCGGATCAAATCCGGCTGAGCTACCCGGCTTGGAAGCCCCAAAGTCGGTATGAGCTGTCAGGTCCACTACCATCCCCGTTTGGACCACTTCCCAACATAGGAAATTCACCAAATTCGGCCTGAACTCAGAGGACAGGCCCCCCTCGAAGGCCAGGCAGTCGGCAGAACCGCCGGGTCAAATCCGGCTGAGCTACCCGGCCCCGAAGCCTCAAAGTCGGTATGAGCAGTCAGGTTCAGTCCCATCCCAGTTTGGGTCATTTCCCGACTTAGGAAATTCACCAAATTCGGCCGAACTCAGAGGACAGTCCCCCCTCGAAGGCGTGACAGTCGGCGGAATCGCCGGGTCAAATCCGGCTGAGTTACCCGGCTTGGAAGCCTCAAAGTCGGTATGAGCTGTCAGGTGCACTCCCATCCCCGTTTGGACCACTTCCCGACTTAGGAAATTCACCAAATTCGGCCTGAACTCAGAGGACAGTCCCCGCTCGAAGGCGTGAAGTCGGCAGAATCGCCGGGTCAAATCCGGCTGAGCTACCCGCACCCGAAGCCTCAAAGTCGGTATGAGCTGTCAGGTTCACTCCCATCCCAGTTTGGACCACTTCCCGACTTAGGAAATTCGCCAAATTCGGCCTGAACTTATACAACAGTCCCCCCTCGAAGGCGTGACAGTCGGTAGAACCGCCGGATCAAATCCGGCTGAGCTACCCGGCTTGGAAGCCCCAAAGTCGGTATGAGCTGTCAGGTTCACTCCCATCCCCGTTTGGACCACTTCCCGACTTAGGAAATTCGCCAAATTCGGCCTGAACTTATACAACAGTCCCCCCTCGAAGGCGTGACAGTCGGTAGAACCGCCGGATCAAATCCGGCTGAGCTACCCGGCTTGGAAGCCCCAAAGTCGGTATGAGCTGTCAGGTTCACTCCCATCCCCGTTTGGACCACTTCCCGACTTAGGAAATTCACCAAATTCGGCCTGAACTCAGAGGACAGGCCCCCCTCGAAGGCGTAGAAGTCGGCAGAACCGCCGGATCAAATCCGGCTGAGCTACCCGGCCCCGAAGCCTCAAAGTCGGTATGAGCAGTCAGGTTCAGTCCCATCCCAGTTTGGGCCATTTCCCGACTTAGGAAATTCGCCAAATTCGGCCTGAACTTATACAACAGTCCCCCCTCGAAGGCGTGACAGTCGGTAGAACCGCCGGGTCAAATCCGGCTGAGCTACCCGATTTGGAAGCCTTCAAGACAAAACCCATCCGGCAATGCCACTCAAAAAGGGCCCAAATTCAGAAACACCCCCTTCAAAAGGTACCACTTCCTCGGAGACACTACCGGGACACGCTCCGCTCGGCGAAAATTAAGCCCCCACCACTAACTGAACCAACCGCAGCCCCAACTTCAACGGAGAAATCAGTAACCAATTCAAAAATGCACTTGGTTACTGACTTCTACTGACTCAAAAATATTCTAATGTCGCTGGTTACTGATTTGTACTGACTAAAAAATATTTTAAGTGTCGCTGGTTACTGATTTGTACTGACTAAAAAATATTTTAAGTGTCAGTGGTTACTGATTTGTACTGACTGAAAAATTTTCTAACCGCCGGGTCAAATCCGGCCGGGCCAGCCGGCTTGGAAGCCTCAAGGTCGGTATGAGCTGTCAGATTCAACCCCATCACCATTTGGACCACTTCCCGACATAGGAAATTCACCAAATTCGGCCTGAACTCAGAGGGCAGGCCCCCCTCGAAGGCCAGGCATTCGGCAGAACCGCCGGGACAAATCCGACAGTGCTACCCGGCCCCGAAGCCTCAAAGTCGGTATGAGCAGTTAGGTTCACTCCCAACCCCGTTTGGACCACGTCCCGACTTAGGAAATTCACCAAATTCGGCCTGAACTTAGACGACAGTCCCCCCTCGAAGGCGTGACAGTCGGCGGAACCGCCGGATCAAATCCGGCTGAGCTACCCGGCTTGGAAGCCCCAAAGTCGGTATGAGCTGTCAGGTTCACTCCCATCCCCGTTTGGACCACTTCCCGACTTAGGAAATTCACCAAATTCGGCCTGAACTCAGAGGACAGGCCCCCCTCGAAGGCGTGACAGTCGGCGGAACCGCCGGATCAAATCCGGCTGAGCTACCCGGCACCCGAAGCCTCAAAGTCGGTATGAGCTGTCAGGTTCACTCCCATCCCCGTTTGGACCACTTCCCGACTTAGGAAATTCACCAAATTCGGCCTGAACTCAGAGGACAGTCCCCCCTCGAAGGCGTGGCAGTCGGCAGAATCGCCGGGTCAAATCCGGCTGAGCTACCCGCACCCGAAGCCTCAAAGTCGGTATGAGCTGTCAGGTTCACTCCCATCCCCGTTTGGACCACTTCCCGACTTAGGAAATTCGCCAAATTCGGCCTGAACTCAGAAGACAGTCCCCCCTCGAAGGCGTGACAGTCGGTAGAACCGCCGGATCAAATCCGGCTGAGCTACCCGGCTTGGAAGCCCCAAAGTCGGTATGAGCTGTCAGGTTCACTCCCATCCCCGTTTGGACCACTTCCCGACTTAGGAAATTCACCAAATTCGGCCTGAACTCAGAGGACAGTCCCCCCCTCGAAGGCGTGAAGTCGGCAGAACCGCCGGATCAAATCCGGCTGAGCTACCCGGCCCCGAAGCCTCAAAGTCGGTATGAGCTGTCAGGTTCACTCCCATCCCCGTTTGGACCACTTCCCGACTTAGGAAATTCGCCAAATTCGGCCTGAACTCAGAGGAAAGTCCCCCCTCGAAGGCGTGACAGTCGGTAGAACCGCCGGATCAAATCCGGCTGAGCTACCCGGCTTGGAAGCCTCAAAGTCGGTATGAGCTGTCAGGTTCACTCCCATCCCCGTTTGGACCACTTCCCGACTTAGGAAATTCACCAAATTCGGCCTGAACTCAGAGGACAGTCCCCCCTCGAAGGCGTGGAAGTCGGCAGAATCGCCGGGTCAAATCCGGCTGAGCTACCCGGCCCCGAAGCCTCAAAGTCGGTATGAGCTGTCAGGTTCACTCCCATCCCCGTTTGGACCACTTCCCGACTTAGGAAATTCGCCAAATTCGGCCTGAACTTATACAACAGTCCCCCCTCGAAGGCGTGACAGTCGGTAGAACCGCCGGATCAAATCCGGCTGAGCTACCCGGCTTGGAAGCCCCAAAGTCGGTATGAGCTGTCAGGTTCACTCCCATCCCCGTTTGGACCACTTCCCGACTTAGGAAATTCACCAAATTCGGCCTGAACTCAGAGGACAGGCCCCCCTCGAAGGCGTAGAAGTCGGCAGAACCGCCGGATCAAATCCGGCTGAGCTACCCGGCCCCGAAGCCTCAAAGTCGGTATGAGCAGTCAGGTTCAGTCCCATCCCAGTTTGGGCCATTTCCCGACTTAGGAAATTCGCCAAATTCGGCCTGAACTTATACAACAGTCCCCCCTCGAAGGCGTGACAGTCGGTAGAACCGCCGGGTCAAATCCGGCTGAGCTACCCGATTTGGAAGCCTTCAAGACAAAACCCATCCGGCAATGCCACTCAAAAAGGGCCCAAATTCAGAAACACCCCCTTCAAAAGGTACCACTTCCTCGGAGACACTACCGGGACACGCTCCGCTCGGCGAAAATTAAGCCCCCACCACTAACTGAAGCCAACCGCAGCCCCAACTTCAACGGAGAAATCAGTAACCAATTCAAAAATGCACTTGGTTACTGACTTCTACTGACTCAAAAATATTCTAAGTGTCGCTGGTTACTGATTTGTACTGACTAAAAAATATTTTAAGTGTCGCTGGTTACTGATTTGTACTGACTCAAAAATATTCTAAGTGTCAGTGGTTACTGATTTGTACTGACTGAAAAATTTTCTAACCGCCGGGTCAAATCCGGCCGGGCCAGCCGGCTTGGAAGCCTCAAGGTCGGTATGAGCTGTCAGATTCAACCCCATCACCATTTGGACCACTTCCCGACATAGGAAATTCACCAAATTCGGCCTGAACTCAGAGGGCAGGCCCCCCTCGAAGGCCAGGCATTCGGCAGAACCGCCGGGACAAATACGACTGTGCTACCCGGCCCCGAAGCCTCAAAGTCGGTATGAGCAGTTAGGTTCACTCCCAACCCCGTTTGGACCACGTCCCGACTTAGGAAATTCACCAAATTCGGCCTGAACTTAGACAACAGTCCCCCCTCGAAGGCGTGACAGTCGGCGGAACCGCCGGATCAAATCCGGCTGAGCTACCCGTCTTGGAAGCCCCAAAGTCGGTATGAGCTGTCAGGTTCACTCCCATCCCCGTTTGGACCACTTCCCGACTTAGGAAATTCACCAAATTCGGCCCGAACTTAGAG
Organism: Hemiscyllium ocellatum; assembly: GCF_020745735.1. NCBI lineage: Eukaryota > Metazoa > Chordata > Chondrichthyes > Orectolobiformes > Hemiscylliidae > Hemiscyllium > Hemiscyllium ocellatum. The sequence continues at coordinate 7,070 of NW_026868750.1, forward strand.
GAGAGTCCCCCCTCGAAGGCGTGACAGTCGGCGGAACCGCCGGATCAAATCCGGCTGAGCTACCCGGCTTGGAAGCCCCAAAGTCGGTATGAGCTGTCAGGTCCACTCCCATCCCCGTTTGGACCACTTCCCAACATAGGAAATTCACCAAATTCGGCCTGAACTCAGAGGGCAGGCCCCCCTCGAAGGCCAGGCATTCGGCAGAACCGCCGGGTCAAATCCGACTGTGCTACCCGGCCCCGAAGCCTCAAAGTCGGTATGAGCAGTCAGGTTCAGTCCCATCCCAGTTTGGGCCATTTCCCGACTTAGGAAATTCACCAAATTCGGCCTGAACTCAGAGGACAGCCCCCCCTCGAAGGCGTGGAAGTCGGCAGAATCGCCGGGTCAAATCCGGCTGAGCTACCCGGCCCCGAAGCCTCAAAGTCGGTAAGAGCTGTCAGGTTCACTCCCATCCCCGTTTGGACCACTTCCCGACTTAGGAAATTCACCAAATTCGGCCGGAACTCAGAGGACAGTCCCCCTCGAAGGCGTGAAGTCGGCAGAATCGCCGGGTCAGATCCGGCTGGGTTACCCGGCTTGGAAGCCTCAAAGTCGGTATGAGCTGTCAGGTGCACTCCCATCCCCGTTTGGACCACTTCCCGACTTAGGAAATTCGCCAAATTCGGCCTGAACTTATACAACAGTCCCCCCTCGAAGGCGTGACAGTCGGTAGAACCGCCGGATCAAATCCGGCTGAGCTACCCGCAGCCGAAGCCTCAAAGTCGGTATGAGCTGTCAGGTTCACTCCCATCCCCGTTTGGACCACTTCCCGACTTAGGAAATTCGCCAAATTCGGCCTGAACTTATACAACAGTCCCCCCTCGAAGGCGTGACAGTCGGTAGAACCGCCGGATCAAATCCGGCTGAGCTACCCGGCTTGGAAGCCCCAAAGTCGGTATGAGCTGTCAGGTTCACTCCCATCCCCGTTTGGACCACTTCCCGACTTAGGAAATTCACCAAATTCGGCCTGAACTCAGAGGACAGGCCCCCCTCGAAGGCGTAGAAGTCGGCAGAACCGCCGGATCAAATCCGGCTGAGCTACCCGGCCCCGAAGCCTCAAAGTCGGTATGAGCAGTCAGGTTCAGTCCCATCCCAGTTTGGGCCATTTCCCGACTTAGGAAATTCGCCAAATTCGGCCTGAACTTATACAACAGTCCCCCCTCGAAGGCGTGACAGTCGGTAGAACCGCCGGGTCAAATCCGGCTGAGCTACCCGATTTGGAAGCCTTCAAGACAAAACCCATCCGGCAATGCCACTCAAAAAGGGCCCAAATTCAGAAACACCCCCTTCAAAAGGTACCACTTCCTCGGAGACACTACCGGGACACGCTCCGCTCGGCGAAAATTAAGCCCCCACCACTAACTGAAGCCAACCGCAGCCCCAACTTCAACGGAGAAATCAGTAACCAATTCAAAAATGCACTTGGTTACTGACTTCTACTGACTCAAAAATATTCTAAGTGTCGCTGGTTACTGATTTGTACTGACTAAAAAATATTTTAAGTGTCGCTGGTTACTGATTTGTACTGACTGAAAAATATTCTAAGTGTCAGTGGTTTACTGATTTGTACTGCTTCAAAAATATTCTAAGTGTCAGTGGTTACTGATTTGTACTGACTGAAAAATTTTCTAACCGCCGGGTCAAATCCGGCCGGGCCAGCCGGCTTGGAAGCCTCAAGGTCGGTATGAGCTGTCAGATTCAACCCCATCACCATTTGGACCACTTCCCGACATAGGAAATTCACCAAATTCGGCCTGAACTCAGAGGGCAGGCCCCCCTCGAAGGCCAGGCATTCGGCAGAACCGCCGGGACAAATACGACTGTGCTACCCGGCCCCGAAGCCTCAAAGTCGGTATGAGCAGTTAGGTTCACTCCCAACCCCGTTTGGACCACGTCCCGACTTAGGAAATTCACCAAATTCGGCCTGAACTTAGAGCACAGTCCCCCCTCGAAGGCGTGACAGTCGGCGGAACCGCCGGATCAAATCCGGCTGAGCTACCCGTCTTGGAAGCCCCAAAGTCGGTATGAGCTGTCAGGTTCACTCCCATCCCCGTTTGGACCACTTCCCGACTTAGGAAATTCACCAAATTCGGCCTGAACTCAGAGACAGTCCCCCCTCGAAGGCGTGGCAGTCGGCAGAACCGCCGGATCAAATCCGACTGAGCTACCCGGCTTGGAAGCCCCAAAGTCGGTATGAGCAGTCAGGTTCACTCCCATCCCCGTTTGGACCACTTCCCGACTTAGGAAATTCACCAAATTCGGCCTGAACTCAGAGGACAGGCCCCCCTCGAAGGCGTGGAAGTCGGCAGAATCGCCGGGTCAAATCCGGCTGAGCTACCCGCACCCGAAGCCTCAAAGTCGGTATGAGCTGTCAGGTTCAGTCCCATCCCAGTTTGGGCCACTTCCCGACTTAGGAAATTCACCAAATTCGGCCGGAACTCAGAGGACAGTCCCCCCTCGAAGGCGTGACAGTCGGCGGAATCGCCGGGTCAGATCCGGCTGGGTTACCCGGCTTGGAAGCCTCAAAGTCGGTATGAGCTGTCAGGTGCACTCCCATCCCCGTTTGGACCACTTCCCGACTTAGGAAATTAACCAAATTCGGCCTGAACTCAGAGGACAGTCCCCGCTCGAAGGCGTGAAGTCGGCAGAATCGCCGGGTCAAATCCGGCTGAGCTACCCGCACCCGAAGCCTCAAAGTCGGTATGAGCTGTCAGGTTCACTCCCATCCCCGTTTGGACCACTTCCCGACTTAGGAAATTCGCCAAATTCGGCCTGAACTTATACAACAGTCCCCCCTCGAAGGCGTGACAGTCGGTAGAACCGCCGGATCAAATCCGGCTGAGCTACCCGGCTTGGAAGCCCCAAAGTCGGTATGAGCTGTCAGGTTCACTCCCATCCCCGTTTGGACCACTTCCCGACTTAGGAAATTCGCCAAATTCGGCCTGAACTTATACAACAGTCCCCCCTCGAAGGCGTGACAGTCGGTAGAACCGCCGGATCAAATCCGGCTGAGCTACCCGGCTTGGAAGCCCCAAAGTCGGTATGAGCTGTCAGGTTCACTCCCATCCCCGTTTGGACCACTTCCCGACTTAGGAAATTCACCAAATTCGGCCTGAACTCAGAGGACAGGCCCCCCTCGAAGGCGTGAAGTCGGCAGAACCGCCGGATCAAATCCGGCTGAGCTACCCGGCCCCGAAGCCTCAAAGTCGGTATGAGCAGTCAGGTTCAGTCCCATCCCAGTTTGGGCCATTTCCCGACTTAGGAAATTCGCCAAATTCGGCCTGAACTTATACAACAGTCCCCCCTCGAAGGCGTGACAGTCGGTAGAACCGCCGGGTCAAATCCGGCTGAGCTACCCGATTTGGAAGCCTTCAAGACAAAACCCATCCGGCAATGCCACTCAAAAAGGGCCCAAATTCAGGAACACCCCCTTCAAAAGGTACCACTTCCTCGGAGACACTACCGGGACACGCTCCGCTCGGCGAAAATTAAGCCCCCACCACTAACTGAAGCCAACCGCAGCACCAACTTCAACGGAGAAATCAGTAACCAATTCAAAAATGCACTTGGTTACTGACTTCTACTGACTCAAAAATATTCTAAGTGTCGCTGGTTACTGATTTGTACTGACTAAAAAATATTTTAAGTGTCGCTGGTTACTGATTTGTACTGACTTCAAAATATTCTAAGTGTCAGTGGTTACTGATTTGTACTGACTGAAAAATTTTCTAACCGCCGGGTCAAATCCGGCCGGGCCAGCCGGCTTGGAAGCCTCAAGGTCGGTATGAGCTGTCAGATTCAACCCCATCACCATTTGGACCACTTCCCGACATAGGAAATTCACCAAATTCGGCCTGAACTCAGAGGGCAGGCCCCCCTCGAAGGCCAGGCATTCGGCAGAACCGCCGGGACAAATACGACTGTGCTACCCGGCCCCGAAGCCTCAAAGTCGGTATGAGCAGTTAGGTTCACTCCCAACCCCGTTTGGACCACGTCCCGACTTAGGAAATTCACCAAATTCGGCCTGAACTTAGACAACAGTCCCCCCTCGAAGGCGTGACAGTCGGCGGAACCGCCGGATCAAATCCGGCTGAGCTACCCGTCTTGGAAGCCCCAAAGTCGGTATGAGCTGTCAGGTTCACTCCCATCCCCGTTTGGACCACTTCCCGACTTAGGAAATTCACCAAATTCGGCCCGAACTTAGAGGAGAGTCCCCCCTCGAAGGCGTGACAGTCGGCGGAACCGCCGGATCAAATCCGGCTGAGCTACCCGGCTTGGAAGCCCCAAAGTCGGTATGAGCTGTCAGGTCCACTCCCATCCCCGTTTGGACCACTTCCCAACATAGGAAATTCACCAAATTCGGCCTGAACTCAGAGGGCAGGCCCCCCTCGAAGGCCAGGCATTCGGCAGAACCGCCGGGTCAAATCCGACTGTGCTACCCGGCCCCGAAGCCTCAAAGTCGGTATGAGCAGTCAGGTTCAGTCCCATCCCAGTTTGGGCCATTTCCCGACTTAGGAAATTCACCAAATTCGGCCTGAACTCAGAGGACAGCCCCCCCTCGAAGGCGTGGAAGTCGGCAGAATCGCCGGGTCAAATCCGGCTGAGCTACCCGGCCCCGAAGCCTCAAAGTCGGTAAGAGCTGTCAGGTTCACTCCCATCCCCGTTTGGACCACTTCCCGACTTAGGAAATTCACCAAATTCGGCCGGAACTCAGAGGACAGTCCCCCCTCGAAGGCGTGACAGTCGGCGGAATCGCCGGGTCAGATCCGGCTGGGTTACCCGGCTTGGAAGCCTCAAAGTCGGTATGAGCTGTCAGGTGCACTCCCATCCCCGTTTGGACCACTTCCCGACTTAGGAAATTAACCAAATTCGGCCTGAACTCAGAGGACAGTCCCCGCTCGAAGGCGTGGAAGTCGGCAGAATCGCCGGGTCAAATCCGGCTGAGCTACCCGCACCCGAAGCCTCAAAGTCGGTATGAGCTGTCAGGTTCACTCCCATCCCCGTTTGGACCACTTCCCGACTTAGGAAATTCGCCAAATTCGGCCTGAACTTATACAACAGTCCCCCCTCGAAGGCGTGACAGTCGGTAGAACCGCCGGATCAAATCCGGCTGAGCTACCCGGCTTGGAAGCCCCAAAGTCGGTATGAGCTGTCAGGTTCACTCCCATCCCCGTTTGGACCACTTCCCGACTTAGGAAATTCGCCAAATTCGGCCTGAACTTATACAACAGTCCCCCCTCGAAGGCGTGACAGTCGGTAGAACCGCCGGATCAAATCCGGCTGAGCTACCCGGCTTGGAAGCCCCAAAGTCGGTATGAGCTGTCAGGTTCACTCCCATCCCCGTTTGGACCACTTCCCGACTTAGGAAATTCACCAAATTCGGCCTGAACTCAGAGGACAGGCCCCCCTCGAAGGCGTAGAAGTCGGCAGAACCGCCGGATCAAATCCGGCTGAGCTACCCGGCCCCGAAGCCTCAAAGTCGGTATGAGCAGTCAGGTTCAGTCCCATCCCAGTTTGGGCCATTTCCCGACTTAGGAAATTCGCCAAATTCGGCCTGAACTTATACAACAGTCCCCCCTCGAAGGCGTGACAGTCGGTAGAACCGCCGGGTCAAATCCGGCTGAGCTACCCGATTTGGAAGCCTTCAAGACAAAACCCATCCGGCAATGCCACTCAAAAAGGGCCCAAATTCAGAAACACCCCCTTCAAAAGGTACCACTTCCTCGGAGACACTACCGGGACACGCTCCGCTCGGCGAAAATTAAGCCCCCACCACTAACTGAAGCCAACCGCAGCCCCAACTTCAACGGAGAAATCAGTAACCAATTCAAAAATGCACTTGGTTACTGACTTCTACTGACTCAAAAATATTCTAAGTGTCGCTGGTTACTGATTTGTACTGACTAAAAAATATTTTAAGTGTCGCTGGTTACTGATTTGTACTGACTGAAAAATATTCTAAGTGTCAGTGGTTACTGATTTGTACTGCTTCAAAAATATTCTAAGTGTCAGTGGTTACTGATTTGTACTGACTGAAAAATTTTCTAACCGCCGGGTCAAATCCGGCCGGGCCAGCCGGCTTGGAAGCCTCAAGGTCGGTATGAGCTGTCAGATTCAACCCCATCACCATTTGGACCACTTCCCGACATAGGAAATTCACCAAATTCGGCCTGAACTCAGAGGGCAGGCCCCCCTCGAAGGCCAGGCATTCGGCAGAACCGCCGGGACAAATACGACTGTGCTACCCGGCCCCGAAGCCTCAAAGTCGGTATGAGCAGTTAGGTTCACTCCCAACCCCGTTTGGACCACGTCCCGACTTAGGAAATTCACCAAATTCGGCCTGAACTTAGACAACAGTCCCCCCTCGAAGGCGTGACAGTCGGCGGAACCGCCGGATCAAATCCGGCTGAGCTACCCGTCTTGGAAGCCCCAAAGTCGGTATGAGCTGTCAGGTTCACTCCCATCCCCGTTTGGACCACTTCCCGACTTAGGAAATTCACCAAATTCGGCCTGAACTCAGAGGAGAGTCCCCCCTCGAAGGCGTGACAGTCGGCGGAACCGCCGGATCAAATCCGGCTGAGCTACCCGGCTTGGAAGCCTCAACGTCGGTATGAGCTGTCAGGTTCAGCTCCCATCCCCGTTTGGACCACTTCCCGACTTAGGAAATTCACCAAATTCGGCCTGAACTCAGAGGACAGCCCCCCTCGAAGGCGTGGAAGTCGGCAGAATCGCCGGGTCAAATCCGGCTGAGCTACCCGGCCCCGAAGCCTCAAAGTCGGTATGAGCTGTCAGGTTCACTCCCATCCCCGTTTGGACAACTTCCCGACTTAGGAAATTCACCAAATTCGGCCGGAACTCAGAGGACAGTCCTCCCTCGAAGGCGTGACAGTCGGCAGAATCGCCGGGTCAGATCCGGCTGAGCTACCCGGCTTGAAGCCTCAAAGTCGGTATGAGCTGTCAGGTGCACTCCCATCCCCGTTTGGACCACTTCCCGACTTAGGAAATTCACCAAATTCGGCCTGAACTCAGAGGACAGTCCCCGCTCGAAGGCGTGAAGTCGGCAGAATCGCCGGGTCAAATCCGGCTGTGCTACCCGGCACCGAAGCCTCAAAGTCGGTATGAGCTGTCAGGTTCACTCCCATCCCAGTTTGGACCACTTCCCGACTTAGGAAATTCGCCAAATTCGGCCTGACTTATACAACAGTCCCCCCTCGAAGGCGTGACAGTCGGGAGAACCGCCGGATCAAATCAGGCTGAGCTACCCGGCTTGGAAGCCCCAAAGTCGGTATGAGCTGTCAGGTTCACTCCCATCCCTGTTTGGACCACTTCCCGACTTAGGAAATTCGCCTAATTCGGCCTGAACTTATACAACAGTCCCCCCTCGAAGGCGTGACAGTCGGTAGAACCGCCGGATCAATTCCGGCTGAGCTACCCGGCTTGGAAGCCCCAAAGTCGGTATGAGCTGTCAGGTTCACTCCCATCCCCGTTTGGACCACTTCCCGACTTAGGAAATTCACCAAATTCGGCCTGAACTCAGAGGACAGGCCCCCCTCGAAGGCGTAGAAGTCGGCAGAACCGCCGGATCAAATCCGGCTGAGCTACCCGGCCCCGAAGCCTCAAAGTCGGTATGAGCAGTCAGGTTCAGTCCCATCCCAGTTTGGGCCATTTCCCGACTTAGGAAATTCGCCAAATTCGGCCTGAACTTATACAACAGTCCCCCCTCGAAGGCGTGACAGTCGGTAGAACCGCCGGGTCAAATCCGGCTGAGCTACCCGATTTGGAAGCCTTCAAGACAAAACCCATCCGGCAATGCCACTCAAAAAGGGCCCAAATTCAGAAACACCCCCTTCAAAAGGTACCACTTCCTCGGAGACACTACCGGGACACGCTCCGCTCGGCGAAAATTAAGCCCCCACCACTAACTGAAGCCAACCGCAGCCCCAACTTCAACGGAGAAATCAGGAACCAATTCAAAAATGCACTTGGTTACTGACTTCTACTGACTCAAAAATATTCAAAGTGTCGCTGGTTACTGATTTGTACTGACTAAAAAATATTTTAAGTGTCGCTGGTTACTGATTTGTACTGACTGAAAAATATTCTAAGTGTCAGTGTTACTGATTTGTACT
>NW_026868751.1:0-15137 GCF_020745735.1 Hemiscyllium ocellatum
TCCCTGTATTGCAGTACTCTCCCTGTATTGCAGTACTGTCCTGTATTGCAGTGCTGTCCCTGTATTGCAAGCTGTCCCTGTATTGCAGTGCTGTCCTGTGTTGCAGTGCTGTCCTGTATTGCAGTGTTATCTTGTATTGCAGTACTCTCCCTGTATTGCAGTACTCTCCCTGTATTGCAGTACTGTCCTGTATTGCAGTGCTGTCCCTGTATTGTAATGCTGTCCTATACTGTAGTGCTGTCTTGTGTTGCAGTGCTGTCCCTGTATTGCAGTGCTGTCCCTGTATTGCAGTGCTGTCCAGTTTTGCAGTGCTGTCCCTGTATTGCAGTGCTGTCCCTGTATTGCAGTGCTGTCCTGTATTGCAGTGCTGTCCCTGTATTGCTGTACTGTCCTGTATTGCAGTGCTGTCCCTGTATTGTAATGCTGTCCTATACTGTAGTGCTGTCTTGTGTTGCAGTGCTGTCCCTGTATCGCAGTGCTGTCCAGTTTTGCAGTGCTGTCCCTGTATTGCAGTGCTGTCCCTGTATTGCAGTGCTGTCCTGTATTGCAGTGCTGTCCCTGTATTGCTGTACTGTCCTGTATTGCAGTGCTCTCCCGGTATTGCAGTACTGTCCTGTGTTGCAGTGCTGTCCCTGTATTGCAGTCCTGTCCTGTATTGCAGTGCTGTCCCTGTATTGCAGTGCTGTCCTGTATTGCAGTGTTGTCTTGTATTGCAGTACTCTCCCTGTATTGCAGTACTCTCCCTGTATTGCAGTACTGTCCTGTATTGCAGTGCTGTCCCTGTATTGCAAGCTGTCCCTGTATTGCAGTGCTGTCCTGTGTTGCAGTGCTGTCCATGTATTGCAGTGCTGTCCTGTATTGCAGTGCTGTCCTGTATTGCTGTACTGCCCTGTATTGCAGTGCTCTCCCTGTATTGCAGTACTGTCATGTGTTGCAGTGCGGTCCCTTTATTGCAGTGCTGTCCGTGTATTGCAGTGCTGTCCCTGTATTGCAGTGCTGTCCCGGTATTGCAGTGCTGTCCTGTATTGCAGTGTTGTCTTGTATTGCAGTACTCTCCCTGTATTGCAGTACTGTCCTGTATTGCAGTGCTGTCCCTGTATTGCAAGCTGTCCCTGTATTGCAGTGCTGTCCTGTGTTGCAGTGCTGTCCCTGTATTGCAGTGCTGTCCTGTATTGCAGTGCTGTCCTGTATTGCAGTGCTGTCCCTGCATTGCAGTCCTGTCCCTGTATTTCAGTGCTGTCCTGATTGCAGTGCTGTCCCAGTATTGCAGTGCTGTCGCTGTATTGCAGTGTTGTCTTGTATTGCAGTACTCTCCCTGTATTGCAGTACTCTCCCTGTATTGCAGTACTGTCCTGTATTGCAGTGCTGTCCCTGTATTGCAAGCTGTCCCTGTATTGCAGTGCTGTCCTGTGTTGCAGTGCTGTCCCTGTATTGCAGTGCTGTCCTGTATTGCAGTGCTGTCCCTGCATTGCAGTCCTGTCCCTGTAATTCAGTGCTGTCCTGTTTTGCAGTGCTGTCCCTGTATTGCAGTGTTGTCCTGTATTGCAGTGCTGTCCTCTATTGCAGTGTTGTTCTGTATTGCAGTGCTGTCCTGTATTGCAGCGCTGTCCTGTGTTGCTGTGCTGTCCCTGTATTGCAGTGCTGTCCCTGTGTTTCAGTGCTGTCCTGTATTGACATGATGTCCTGTATTGCAGTGTTGTCCTGTATTGCCATGCTGTCCTGCGTTGCAGTGCTGTCCCTGTATTGCAGTGCTGTCCTGTATTGCAGTGCTGTCCCTGTATTTCAGTGCTGTCCTGTTTTGCAGTGCTGTCCCTGTATTTCACTGCTGTCCCTTTATTTCAGTGTTGTCCTGTATTGCAGTGCTGTCCCTGTATTGCAGTGCTGTCCTGTATTGCAGTGCTGTCCCTTTGTTGCAGCGCTGTCCCTGTATTGCAGTGCTGTCCCTGTGTTGCAGTGCTGTCCCTGTATTGCAGTGATGTCTTGTAGTGCAGTGCAGCCCCTGTGTTGCAGTGCAGTCCCTGTGTTGCAGTGCTGTCCCTGTGTTGCAGTGCTGTCCCTGTATTGCAGTGCTGTCTAGTGTTACAGTGCTGTCCTGTATTGCAGTGTTTTCCTGTATTGCAGTGCTGCCCCGGTGTTGCAGTGCTGTCCCTGTGTTGCAGTGCTGTCCTGTATTGCAGTGTGTCCTGTATTGCAGTGCTGTCCTGTATTGCAGTGCTGTCCCAGTATGGCAGTGCTGTCCCTGTGTTGCAGTGCTGTCCCTGTGCTGCAGTGCTGTTGCTGTATTGCAGTGTCGTCCTATATTGCAGTGCTGCCCCGGTGTTGCAGTGCTGTCCCTGTGTTGCAGTGCTGTCCTGTATTGCAGTGCTGTCCCTGTATTGCAGTGCTGTCCCAGTATGGCAGTGCTGTCCCTGTGTTGCAGTGCTGTCCCTGTGCTGCAGTGCTGTTGCTGTATTGCAGTGTTGTCCTGTATTGCAGTGCTGTCCTGTATTGCAGTGCAGACGTGAATTGCAGTATTGTCCTGTATATTGCAGTGCTGTCCCTGTATTGCAGTGCTGTCCTGTATTGCAGTGTTGTCCTGTATTGCAGTGCTGTCCCTTTGTTGCAGCACTATCCTGTATTGCAGTGCTGTCCCTGTATTGCAGGACTGTCCTGTATTGCAGTGCTGTCCCTGTATTGTAATGCTGTCCTGTATTGCAGTGTTGTCTTGTATTGCAGTACTCTCCCTGTATTGCAGTACTGTCCTGTATTGCAGTGCTGTCCCTGTATTGCAGTGATGTCTTGTATTGCAGCGCAATCCCTGTGTTGCAGTGCAGTCCCTGTGTTGCAGTGCTGTCCCTGTGTTGCAGTGCTGTCCCTGTATTGCAGTGCTGTCCCTGTATTGCAGTGTTGTCTGTATTGCAGTGCTGTCCTCTATTGCAGTGTTGTTCTGTATTGCAGTGCTGTCCTGTATTGCAGCGCTGTCCTGTGTTGCAGTGCTGTCCCTGTATTGCAGTGCTGTCCCTGTGTTTCAGTGCTGTCCTGTATTGACATGATGTCCTGTATTGCAGTGTTGTCCTGTATTGCCATGCTGTCCTGCGTTGCAGTGCTGTCCCTGTATTGCAGTGCTGTCCTGTATTGCAGTGCTGTCCCTGTATTTCAGTGCTGTCCTGTTTTGCAGTGCTGTCCCTGTATTTCACTGCTGTCCCTTTATTTCAGTGTTGTCCTGTATTGCAGTGCTGTCCCTGTATTGCAGTGCTGTCCCTGTATTGCAGTGCTGTCCCTTTGTTGCAGCGCTGTCCCTGTATTGCAGTGCTGTCCCTGTGTTGCAGTGCTGTCCCTGTATTGCAGTGATGTCTTGTATTGCAGCGCAATCCCTGTGTTGCAGTGCAGTCCCTGTATTGCAGTGCTGTCCCTGTATTGCAAGCTGTCCCTGTATTGCAGTGCTGTCCGTGTTGCAGTGCTGTCCCTGTATTGCAGTGCTGTCCTGTATTGCAGTGCTGTCCCTGTATTGTAATGCTGTCCTGTATTGCAGTGTTGTCTTGTATTGCAGTACTCTCCCTGTATTGCAGTACTGTCCTGTATTGCAGTGCTGTCCCTGTATTGCAAGCTGTCCCTGTATTGCAGTGCTGTCCTGTGTTGCAGTGCTGTCCCTGTTTGCAGTGCTGTCCTGTATTGCAGTGCTGTCCTGTATTGCAGTGCTGTCCCTGCATTGCAGTCCTGTCCCTGTATTTCAGTGCTGTCCTGTATTGCCGTGCTGTCCCAGTATTGCAGTGCTGTCCTGTATTGCAGTGTTGTCTTGTATTGCAGTACTCTCCCTGTATTGCAGTACTCTCCCTGTATTGCAGTACTGTCCTGTATTGCAGTGCTGTCCCTGTATTGCAAGCTGTCCCTGTATTGCAGTGCTGTCCTGTGTTGCAGTGCTGTCCTGTATTGCAGTGTTATCTTGTATTGCAGTACTCTCCCTGTATTGCAGTACTCTCCCTGTATTGCAGTACTGTCCTGTATTGCAGTGCTGTCCCTGTATTGTAATGCTGTCCTATACTGTAGTGCTGTCTTGTGTTGCAGTGCTGTCCCTGTATTGCAGTGCTGTCCCTGTATTGCAGTGCTGTCCAGTTTTGCAGTGCTGTCCCTGTATTGCAGTGCTGTCCCTGTATTGCAGTGCTGTCCTGTATTGCAGTGCTGTCCCTGTATTGCTGTACTGTCCTGTATTGCAGTGCTGTCCCTGTATTGTAATGCTGTCCTATACTGTAGTGCTGTCTTGTGTTGCAGTGCTGTCCCTGTATCGCAGTGCTGTCCAGTTTTGCAGTGCTGTCCCTGTATTGCAGTGCTGTCCCTGTATTGCAGTGCTGTCCTGTATTGCAGTGCTGTCCCTGTATTGCTGTACTGTCCTGTATTGCAGTGCTCTCCCGGTATTGCAGTACTGTCCTGTGTTGCAGTGCTGTCCCTGTATTGCAGTCCTGTCCTGTATTGCAGTGCTGTCCCTGTATTGCAGTGCTGTCCTGTATTGCAGTGTTGTCTTGTATTGCAGTACTCTCCCTGTATTGCAGTACTCTCCCTGTATTGCAGTACTGTCCTGTATTGCAGTGCTGTCCCTGTATTGCAAGCTGTCCCTGTATTGCAGTGCTGTCCTGTGTTGCAGTGCTGTCCATGTATTGCAGTGCTGTCCTGTATTGCAGTGCTGTCCTGTATTGCTGTACTGCCCTGTATTGCAGTGCTCTCCCTGTATTGCAGTACTGTCATGTGTTGCAGTGCGGTCCCTTTATTGCAGTGCTGTCCGTGTATTGCAGTGCTGTCCCTGTATTGCAGTGCTGTCCCGGTATTGCAGTGCTGTCCTGTATTGCAGTGTTGTCTTGTATTGCAGTACTCTCCCTGTATTGCAGTACTGTCCTGTATTGCAGTGCTGTCCCTGTATTGCAAGCTGTCCCTGTATTGCAGTGCTGTCCTGTGTTGCAGTGCTGTCCCTGTATTGCAGTGCTGTCCTGTATTGCAGTGCTGTCCTGTATTGCAGTGCTGTCCCTGCATTGCAGTCCTGTCCCTGTATTTCAGTGCTGTCCTGATTGCAGTGCTGTCCCAGTATTGCAGTGCTGTAGCTGTATTGCAGTGTTGTCTTGTATTGCAGTACTCTCCCTGTATTGCAGTACTCTCCCTGTATTGCAGTACTGTCCTGTATTGCAGTGCTGTCCCTGTATTGCAAGCTGTCCCTGTATTGCAGTGCTGTCCTGTGTTGCAGTGCTGTCCCTGTATTGCAGTGCTGTCCTGTATTGCAGTGCTGTCCCTGCATTGCAGTCCTGTCCCTGTAATTCAGTGCTGTCCTGTTTTGCAGTGCTGTCCCTGTATTGCAGTGTTGTCCTGTATTGCAGTGCTGTCCTCTATTGCAGTGTTGTTCTGTATTGCAGTGCTGTCCTGTATTGCAGCGCTGTCCTGTGTTGCTGTGCTGTCCCTGTATTGCAGTGCTGTCCCTGTGTTTCAGTGCTGTCCTGTATTGACATGATGTCCTGTATTGCAGTGTTGTCCTGTATTGCCATGCTGTCCTGCGTTGCAGTGCTGTCCCTGTATTGCAGTGCTGTCCTGTATTGCAGTGCTGTCCCTGTATTTCAGTGCTGTCCTGTTTTGCAGTGCTGTCCCTGTATTTCACTGCTGTCCCTTTATTTCAGTGTTGTCCTGTATTGCAGTGCTGTCCCTGTATTGCAGTGCTGTCCTGTATTGCAGTGCTGTCCCTTTGTTGCAGCGCTGTCCCTGTATTGCAGTGCTGTCCCTGTGTTGCAGTGCTGTCCCTGTATTGCAGTGATGTCTTGTATTGCAGCGCAATCCCTGTGTTGCAGTGCAGTCCCTGTGTTGCAGTGCTGTCCCTGTGTTGCAGTGCTGTCCCTGTATTGCAGTGCTGTCTAGTGTTACAGTGCTGTCCCTGTATTGCAGTGTTTTCCTGTATTGCAGTGCTGCCCCGGTGTTGCAGTGCTGTCCCTGTGTTGCAGTGCTGTCCTGTATTGCAGTGCTGTCCCTGTATTGCAGTGCTGTCCTGTATTGCAGTGCTGTCCCAGTATGGCAGTGCTGTCCCTGTGTTGCAGTGCTGTCCCTGTGCTGCAGTGCTGTTGCTGTATTGCAGTGTCGTCCTATATTGCAGTGCTGCCCCGGTGTTGCAGTGCTGTCCCTGTGTTGCAGTGCTGTCCTGTATTGCAGTGCTGTCCCTGTATTGCAGTGCTGTCCCAGTATGGCAGTGCTGTCCCTGTGTTGCAGTGCTGTCCCTGTGCTGCAGTGCTGTTGCTGTATTGCAGTGTTGTCCTGTATTGCAGTGCTGTCCTGTATTGCAGTGCAGACCGTGAATTGCAGTATTGTCCTGTATTGCAGTGCTGTCCCTGTATTGCAGTGCTGTCCTGTATTGCAGTGTTGTCCTGTATTGCAGTGCTGTCCCTGTATTGCAGTGCTGTCCTGTATGGTAGTGTTCATCTATATTGCAGTGTTGTCCTTGTATTGCAGTGCTGTCCTGTATTGCAGTGCTGTCCCAGTATTGCAGCACTATCCTGTATTGCAGTGCTGTCCCTGTATTGCAGGACTGTCCTGTATTGCAGTGCTGTCCCTGTATTGTAATGCTGTCCTGTATTGCAGTGTTGTCTTGTATTGCAGTACTCTCCCTGTATTGCAGTACTGTCCTGTATTGCAGTGCTGTCCCTGTATTGCAGTGATGTCTTGTATTGCAGCGCAATCCCTGTGTTGCAGTGCAGTCCCTGTGTTGCAGTGCTGTCCCTGTGTTGCAGTGCTGTCCCTGTATTGCAGTGCTGTCCCTGTATTGCAGTGTTGTCCTGTATTGCAGTGCTGTCCTCTATTGCAGTGTTGTTCTGTATTGCAGTGCTGTCCTGTATTGCAGCGCTGTCCTGTGTTGCAGTGCTGTCCCTGTATTGCAGTGCTGTCCCTGTATTTCAGTGCTGTCCTGTATTGACATGATGTCCTGTATTGCAGTGTTGTCCTGTATTGCCATGCTGTCCTGCGTTGCAGTGCTGTCCCTGTATTGCAGTGCTGTCCTGTATTGCAGTGCTGTCCCTGTATTTCAGTGCTGTCCTGTTTTGCAGTGCTGTCCCTGTATTTCACTGCTGTCCCTTTATTTCAGTGTTGTCCTGTATTGCAGTGCTGTCCCTGTATTGCAGTGCTGTCCTGTATTGCAGTGCTGTCCCTTTGTTGCAGCGCTGTCCCTGTATTGCAGTGCTGTCCCTGTGTTGCAGTGCTGTCCCTGTATTGCAGTGATGTCTTGTATTGCAGCGCAATCCCTGTGTTGCAGTGCAGTCCCTGTATTGCAGTGCTGTCCCTGTATTGCAAGCTGTCCCTGTATTGCAGTGCTGTCCTGTGTTGCAGTGCTGTCCCTGTATTGCAGTGCTGTCCTGTATTGCAGTGCTGTCCCTGTATTGTAATGCTGTCCTGTATTGCAGTGTTGTCTTGTATTGCAGTACTCTCCCTGTATTGCAGTACTGTCCTGTATTGCAGTGCTGTCCCTGTATTGCAAGCTGTCCCTGTATTGCAGTGCTGTCCTGTGTTGCAGTGCTGTCCCTGTATTGCAGTGCTGTCCTGTATTGCAGTGCTGTCCTGTATTGCAGTGCTGTCCCTGTATTGCAGTACTCTCCCTGTATTGCAGTACTGTCCTGTATTGCAGTGCTGTCCCTGTATTGCAAGCTGTCCCTGTATTGCAGTGCTGTCCTGTGTTGCAGTGCTGTCCTGTATTGCAGTGTTATCTTGTATTGCAGTACTCTCCCTGTATTGCAGTACTCTCCCTGTATTGCAGTACTGTCCTGTATTGCAGTGCTGTCCCTGTATTGTAATGCTGTCCTATACTGTAGTGCTGTCTTGTGTTGCAGTGCTGTCCCTGTATTGCAGTGCTGTCCCTGTATTGCAGTGCTGTCCAGTTTTGCAGTGCTGTCCCTGTATTGCAGTGCTGTCCCTGTATTGCAGTGCTGTCCTGTATTGCAGTGCTGTCCCTGTATTGCTGTACTGTCCTGTATTGCAGTGCTGTCCCTGTATTGTAATGCTGTCCTATACTGTAGTGCTGTCTTGTGTTGCAGTGCTGTCCCTGTATCGCAGTGCTGTCCAGTTTTGCAGTGCTGTCCCTGTATTGCAGTGCTGTCCCTGTATTGCAGTGCTGTCCTGTATTGCAGTGCTGTCCCTGTATTGCTGTACTGTCCTGTATTGCAGTGCTCTCCCGGTATTGCAGTACTGTCCTGTGTTGCAGTGCTGTCCCTGTATTGCAGTCCTGTCCTGTATTGCAGTGCTGTCCCTGTATTGCAGTGCTGTCCTGTATTGCAGTGTTGTCTTGTATTGCAGTACTCTCCCTGTATTGCAGTACTCTCCCTGTATTGCAGTACTGTCCTGTATTGCAGTGCTGTCCCTGTATTGCAAGCTGTCCCTGTATTGCAGTGCTGTCCTGTGTTGCAGTGCTGTCCATGTATTGCAGTGCTGTCCTGTATTGCAGTGCTGTCCTGTATTGCTGTACTGCCCTGTATTGCAGTGCTCTCCCTGTATTGCAGTACTGTCATGTGTTGCAGTGCGGTCCCTTTATTGCAGTGCTGTCCGTGTATTGCAGTGCTGTCCCTGTATTGCAGTGCTGTCCCGGTATTGCAGTGCTGTCCTGTATTGCAGTGTTGTCTTGTATTGCAGTACTCTCCCTGTATTGCAGTACTGTCCTGTATTGCAGTGCTGTCCCTGTATTGCAAGCTGTCCCTGTATTGCAGTGCTGTCCTGTGTTGCAGTGCTGTCCCTGTATTGCAGTGCTGTCCTGTATTGCAGTGCTGTCCTGTATTGCAGTGCTGTCCCTGCATTGCAGTCCTGTCCCTGTATTTCAGTGCTGTCCTGATTGCAGTGCTGTCCCAGTATTGCAGTGCTGTAGCTGTATTGCAGTGTTGTCTTGTATTGCAGTACTCTCCCTGTATTGCAGTACTCTCCCTGTATTGCAGTACTGTCCTGTATTGCAGTGCTGTCCCTGTATTGCAAGCTGTCCCTGTATTGCAGTGCTGTCCTGTGTTGCAGTGCTGTCCCTGTATTGCAGTGCTGTCCTGTATTGCAGTGCTGTCCCTGCATTGCAGTCCTGTCCCTGTAATTCAGTGCTGTCCTGTTTTGCAGTGCTGTCCCTGTATTGCAGTGTTGTCCTGTATTGCAGTGCTGTCCTCTATTGCAGTGTTGTTCTGTATTGCAGTGCTGTCCTGTATTGCAGCGCTGTCCTGTGTTGCAGTGCTGTCCCTGTATTGCAGTGCTGTCCCTGTGTTTCAGTGCTGTCCTGTATTGACATGATGTCCTGTATTGCAGTGTTGTCCTGTATTGCCATGCTGTCCTGCGTTGCAGTGCTGTCCCTGTATTGCAGTGCTGTCCTGTATTGCAGTGCTGTCCCTGTATTTCAGTGCTGTCCTGTTTTGCAGTGCTGTCCCTGTATTTCACTGCTGTCCCTTTATTTCAGTGTTGTCCTGTATTGCAGTGCTGTCCCTGTATTGCAGTGCTGTCCTGTATTGCAGTGCTGTCCCTTTGTTGCAGCGCTGTCCCTGTATTGCAGTGCTGTCCCTGTGTTGCAGTGCTGTCCCTGTATTGCAGTGATGTCTTGTATTGCAGCGCAATCCCTGTGTTGCAGTGCAGTCCCTGTGTTGCAGTGCTGTCCCTGTGTTGCAGTGCTGTCCCTGTATTGCAGTGCTGTCTAGTGTTACAGTGCTGTCCTGTATTGCAGTGTTTTCCTGTATTGCAGTGCTGCCCCGGTGTTGCAGTGCTGTCCCTGTGTTGCAGTGCTGTCCTGTATTGCAGTGCTGTCCCTGTATTGCAGTGCTGTCCTGTATTGCAGTGCTGTCCCAGTATGGCAGTGCTGTCCCTGTGTTGCAGTGCTGTCCCTGTGCTGCAGTGCTGTTGCTGTATTGCAGTGTCGTCCTATATTGCAGTGCTGCCCCGGTGTTGCAGTGCTGTCCCTGTGTTGCAGTGCTGTCCTGTATTGCAGTGCTGTCCCTGTATTGCAGTGCTGTCCCAGTATGGCAGTGCTGTCCCTGTGTTGCAGTGCTGTCCCTGTGCTGCAGTGCTGTTGCTGTATTGCAGTGTTGTCCTGTATTGCAGTGCTGTCCTGTATTGCAGTGCAGACCGTGAATTGCAGTATTGTCCTGTATTGCAGTGCTGTCCCTGTATTGCAGTGCTGTCCTGTATTGCAGTGTTGTCCTGTATTGCAGTGCTGTCCCTGTATTGCAGTGCTGTCCTGTATGGTAGTGTTCATCTATATTGCAGTGTTGTCCTTGTATTGCAGTGCTGTCCTGTATTGCAGTGCTGTCCCAGTATTGCAGCACTATCCTGTATTGCAGTGCTGTCCCTGTATTGCAGGACTGTCCTGTATTGCAGTGCTGTCCCTGTATTGCAGTGCTGTCCTGTATTGCAGTCCTCTCCCTGTATTGCAGGACTGTCCTGTATTGCAGTGCTGTCCCTGTACTTCAGTGCTGTTCCTGTATTGCAGTGCTGTCCTGTATTGCAGTGCTGTCTTGTGTTGCAGTGCTGTCCCTGTATTGCAGTGCAGTCCCTGTATTGCAGTGCTGTCCTGTATTGCAGTGTTGTCTTGTATTGCAGTACTCTCCCTGTGTTGCAGTACTCACCATATATTGCAGTACTGTCCTGTATTGCAGTGCTGTCCTGTGTTGCAGTGCTGTCCCAGTATTGCAGTGCTGTCCTGTATTGCAGTGCTGTCCTGTTTTGCAGTGCTGTCCCGGTATTGCAGTGCTGTCCCTGTATTGCAGTGCTGTCCTGTTTTGCAGTGCTGTCCCTGTATTGCAGTGCTGTCCCTGTATTGCAGTGCTGTCCCTGTATTTCAGTGCTGTCCTGTTTTGCAGTGCTGTCCCTGTATTGCAGTGCTGTCCAGTATTGCAGTGCTGTCCCTGTATTTCAGGGCTGTCCTGTTTTGCAGTGCTGTCCCTGTATTGCAGTGCTGTCCTGTATTGCAGTGCTGTCCCTGTATTGCTGAACTGTCCTGTATTGCCGTGCTGTCCCTGTATTGCAGTACTGTCCTGTATTGCAGTGCTGTCCCTGTATTTCAGTGCTGTCCTGTTTTGCAGTGCTGTCCCTGTATTGCAGTGCTCTCCCTGTATTGCAGTACTGTCCTGTATTGCAGTGCTGTCCCTGTATTGCTGTACTGTCCTGTATTGCAGTGCTCTCCCGGTATTGCAGTACTGTCCTGTGTTGCAGTGCTGTCCCTGTATTGCAGTGCTGTCCTGTATTGCAGTGCTGTCCCTGTATTGCAGTGCTGTCCTGTATTGCAGTGTTGTCTTGTATTGCAGTACTCTCCCTGTATTGCAGTACTCTCCCTGTATTGCAGTACTGTCCTGTATTGCAGTGCTGTCCCTGTATTGCAAGCTGTCCCTGTATTGCAGTGCTGTCCTGTGTTGCAGTGCTGTCCATGTATTGCAGTGCTGTCCTGTATTGCAGTGCTGTCCTGTATTGCTGTACTGCCCTGTATTGCAGTGCTGTCCCTGTATTGCAGTACTGTCATGTGTTGCAGTGCTGTCCCTTTATTGCAGTGCTGTCCGTGTATTGCAGTGCTGTCCCTGTATTGCAGTGCTGTCCCGGTATTGCAGTGCTGTCCTGTATTGCAGTGTTGTCTTGTATTGCAGTACTCTCCCTGTATTGCAGTACTGTCCTGTATTGCAGTGCTGTCCCTGTATTGCAAGCTGTCCCTGTATTGCAGTGCTGTCCTGTGTTGCAGTGCTGTCCCTGTATTGCAGTGCTGTCCTGTATTGCAGTGCTGTCCTGTATTGCAGTGCTGTCCCTGCATTGCAGTCCTGTCCCTGTATTTCAGTGCTGTCCTGATTGCAGTGCTGTCCCAGTATTGCAGTGCTGTCGCTGTATTGCAGTGCTGTCCCTGTATTGCAGTACTCTCCCTGTATTGCAGTACTCTCCCTGTATTGCAGTACTGTCCTGTATTGCAGTGCTGTCCCTGTATTGCAAGCTGTCCCTGTATTGCAGTGCTGTCCTGTGTTGCAGTGCTGTCCCTGTATTGCAGTGCTGTCCTGTATTGCAGTGCTGTCCCTGCATTGCAGTCCTGTCCCTGTAATTCAGTGCTGTCCTGTTTTGCAGTGCTGTCCCTGTATTGCAGTGTTGTCCTGTATTGCAGTGCTGTCCTCTATTGCAGTGTTGTTCTGTATTGCAGTGCTGTCCTGTATTGCAGCGCTGTCCTGTGTTGCAGTGCTGTCCCTGTATTTCAGTGCTGTCCCTGTGTTTCAGTGCTGTCCTGTATTGACATGATGTCCTGTATTGCAGTGTTGTCCTGTATTGCCATGCTGTCCTGCGTTGCAGTGCTGTCCCTGTATTGCAGTGCTGTCCTGTATTGCAGTGCTGTCCCTGTATTTCAGTGCTGTCCTGTTTTGCAGTGCTGTCCCTGTATTTCACTGCTGTCCCTTTATTTCAGTGTTGTCCTGTATTGCAGTGCTGTCCCTGTATTGCAGTGCTGTCCTGTATTGCAGTGCTGTCCCTTTGTTGCAGCGCTGTCCCTGTATTGCAGTGCTGTCCCTGTGTTGCAGTGCTGTCCCTGTATTGCAGTGATGTCTTGTATTGCAGCGCAATCCCTGTGTTGCAGTGCAGTCCCTGTGTTGCAGTGCTGTCCCTGTGTTGCAGTGCTGTCCCTGTATTGCAGTGCTGTCTAGTGTTACAGTGCTGTCCTGTATTGCAGTGTTGTCCTGTATTGCAGTGCTGCCCCGGTGTTGCAGTGCTGTCCCTGTGTTGCAGTGCTGTCCTGTATTGCAGTGCTGTCCCTGTATTGCAGTGCTGTCCTGTATTGCAGTGCTGTTCCAGTATGGCAGTGCTGTCCCTGTGTTGCAGTGCTGTCCCTGTGCTGCAGTGCTGTTGCTGTATTGCAGTGCTGTCCTATATTGCAGTGCTGCCCCGGTGTTGCAGTGCTGTCCCTGTGTTGCAGTGCTGTCCTGTATTGCAGTGCTGTCGCTGTATTGCAGTGCTGTCCCAGTATTGCAGTGCTGTCCCTGTGTTGCAGTGCTGTCCCTGTGTTGCAGTGCTGTGCTGTATTGCAGTGCTGTCCCTGTATTGCAGTGCAGACCGTGAATTGCAGTATTGTCCTGTATTGCAGTGTTGTCCCTGTATTGCAGTGTTGTCCTGTATTGCAGTGCTGTCCCTGTATTGCAGTGCTGTCCTGTATGGTAGTGTTCATCTATATTGCAGTGTTGTCCTTGTATTGCAGTGCTGTCCTGTATTGCAGTGCTGTCCGTGTATTGCAGTGCTGTCCCTGTATTGCAGGACTGTCCTGTATTGCAGTGCTGTCCCTGTATTGCAGTGCTGTCCTGTATTGCAGTGCTGTCCTGTATTGCAGTGCTGTCCCTGTATTTCAGTGCTTTTCCTGTATTGTAGTGCTGTCCTGTATTGCAGTGCTGTCTTGTGTTGCAGTGCTGTCCTGTATTGCAGTGCTGTCCCAGTATTGCAGCACTATCCTGTATTGCAGTGCTGTCCCTGTATTGCAGTGCTCCCTGTATTGCAGTACTGTCCCTGTATTGCAGTGCTGTCCTGTGTTGCAGTGCTGTCCCAGTATTGCAGTGCTGTCCTGTATTGCAGTGCTGTCCTGTTTTGCAGTGCTGTCCCGGTATTGCAGTGCTGTCCCTGTATTGCAGTGCTGTCCTGTTTTGCAGTGCTGTCCCTGTATTGCAGTGCTGTCCCTGTATTGCAGTGCTGTCCCTGTATGTCAGTGCTGTCCTGTTTTGCAGTGCTGTCCCTGTATTGCAGTGCTGTCCAGTATTGCAGTGCTGTCCCTGTATTTCAGGGCTGTCCTGTTTTGCAGTGCTGTCCCTGTATTGCAGTGCTGTCCTGTATTGCAGTGCTGTCCCTGTATTGCTGAACTGTCCTGTATTGCCGTGCTCTCCCTGTATTGCAGTACTGTCCTGTATTGCAGTGCTGTCCCTGTATTTCAGTGCTGTCCTGTTTGCAGTGCTGTCCCTGTATTGCAGTGCTCTCCCTGTAATGCAGTACTGTCCTGTGTTGCAGTGCTGTCCCTGTATTGCAGTGCTGTCCAGTATTGAAGTGCTCTCCCAGTATTGCAGTGTTGTCCTGTATTGCAGTGCTGTCCCTGTAGCTCAGTGCTTTTCCTGTATTGTAATGCTGTCCTGTATTGCAGTGCTGTCTTGTGTTGCAGTGCTGTCCCTGTATTGCAGTGCAGTCCCTGTATTGCAGTGCTGTCCTGTATTGCAGTGTTGTCTTGTATTGCAGTACTCTCCCTGTGTTGCAGTACTCTCCCTGTATTGCAGTACTGTCCTGTACTGCAGTGCTGTCCTGTGTTGCAGTGCTGTCCCAGTATTGCAGTGCTGTCCTGTATTGCAGTGCTGTCCTGTATTGCAGTACTCTCCCTGTATTGCAGTAGTGTCCTGTATTGCAGTGCTGTCCCTGTATTGCAAACTGTCCCTGTATTGCAGTGCTGTCCTGTGTTGCAGTGCTGTCCCTGTATTGCAGTGCTGTCCTGTATTGCAGTGCTGTCCTGTATTGCTGTACTGTCCTGTATTGCAGTGCTCTCCCTGTATTGCAGTACTGTCTTGTGTTGCAGTGCTGTCCCTTTATTGCAGTGCTGTCCCTGTATTGCAGTGCTGTCCCTGTGTTGCAGTGCTGTCCCTGTATTGCAGTGCTGTCCTGTATTGCAGTGCTGTCCTGTATTGCAGTGCTGTCCCAGCATTGCAGTCCTGTCCCTGTATTTCAGTGCTGTCCCTGTATTGCAGTTCTGTCCCTGTATTGCAGTGCTGTCCTGTATTGCAGTGTTGTCTTGTATTGCAGTGCTCTCCCTGTATTGCAGTACTATCCCTGTATTGCAGTACTGTCCTGTATTGCAGTGCTGTCCCTGTATTGCAAGCTGTCCCAGTATTGCAGTGCTGTCCTGTATTGCAGTGCTGTCCCTGTATTTCAGTGCTGTCCCTGTTTTGCAGTGCTGACCTGTTTTGCAGTGCTGTCCCTGTATTGCAGTGCTGTCCCTGTATTGCAGGACTGTCCTGTATTGCAGTGCTGTCCTGTATTGCAGTGCTCTCCCTGTATTGCAGTGTTGTCCTGTAGTGCAGTGCTGTCCCTGTACTTCAGTGCTTTTCCTGTATTGTAATGCTGTCCTGTATTGCAGTGCTGTCTTGTGTTGCAGTGCTGTCCCTGTATTGCAGTGCAGTCCCTGTATTGCAGTGCTGTCCTGTATTGCAGTG